>NC_056747.1:826494967-826757467 GCF_019279795.1 Protopterus annectens | reverse complement strand
ACTTTATTCTAAAGTTAGTGTATTAAAACCCCTTTAATTTTAATATTTATACTTATTTCCCTTAGTTTAGAGGAATTCTTATCCCCTTTCTTAAAAATTCCTGTTTTTTCCCCACAAGAACTTTAAGTTCTTCCCTGGGCCTACAGGCCTTTTTCTTTCCCTAGTGGAGTGTGTGTGTGTTTTCTTAATTTAAAAACCTAGCTAGTTGTTTTATTTTAAGTTAAACTAGACAGGGTGTAATCAGTGCGTTTGTGACTGTGTGTGTGATTACACCTTTGAGATGTCTAAAGAAGCAAAGGTCTCCGGATTCAAGAAGTGTGATGCGTGCTGTCAGAAAATGTCTCTGACAGACGCTCACACTTCTTGTGCCTACTGTCTGGGACCTTTGCACCTGCAGGACTCCTGTGCTGTTTGCCATGGCTTCAGCCCCAGGGTCCTGCAGGAAAGAAAAAATAAGTTAATTTTAAGAGGCTTACTCAAGCCAGAGGATTCCCTTACTGTGTCTTCAGGGAAGCCCTCCAAGGCATCTAGGTCTTCGGCTCCGACAACTGAGCCGAGACCTAAGGCTTCTAAACCTCTGCCTACATCGGCTCCGGCTGGAGCCGATGAGTCTCAGTCCACAGTTTCTGTGGTTCCCTCGGCTCCAGCTGGAGCCGAGGTATTAGAAATTCCCGTGTCTGCTCCGACCAGACCTTCGGAGCCGACAACTAGGAAGAGGTCCAGGTCACCATCCCTTGGCTCCGTTCATTCGGCTCCAGGATCTCCCCTGCTGTCTGAACGGAGCCAAAGATCTCACTCCTCTAGGTCATCGAGGCTGTCGGATCATGACCTTCAGAGGGTAGTGAGTCGACTTCTTAAGTCCGAGGCACTGGCCCAGATGCTTCAGAGCCCGACTCATCAGTCGATGCCTGCCCCTGTCCATCAATATATTCCTCCTTCGACTCTCTTGAGCTCGGAGCCGGGTCGTGTCGGAACCGAGACTGTGATAGCGCCGGAGCCGATACAATTGTCTTCGCTCCGCTGGCTCCGATTTCTTCCTTGGAAGAATCTCGGCGCCGGACTTCCCTCGCCGGCTCTGAGGGGTGAGTGGCATCGACCCTTGTCCGACCCCGCTCTTCCTGTCGGAGCCCGGCGCTGGTGAGTTCGGCTCTGACATCGGCCTCGAGCCATCACTGTCGGTGCCGAGGGGTTCTCAGCTTCTCGGAGCGGGGACCTCTGGCTTTGCCTGACAGGGGTGCTTCGAGGTCATGCGGAGTGTGTTAGAGCCTGGCTCTACCCACAGTCGGCGCCGTCCGCCCCTCCCCACGGTGCCTCAGGTCAAGTCGACTCACTCCCTCATCCCGAACGCAGAGAGCCAGCTTCTCAGGAACCCCTGTGGGATCTCATCCTCTTCCGAGGCCTCTCCTGACTTGGCAGAAGAGCCCTCGGAAGAGGAAGTGTAAGAGGAAACACATTGACTCACCTGAGTCAATCACATCTGATACAGATTTAGATGATTCGAGGGTTCCCCCCGTTCCCCTTCTGAAGATGTCTCTTTTGCAGACATTCTAGAGATCCTGAAGCAGAGGGGAAATTGGCCAGCCCTTAACCCTTCGGAGGATGAATCTGTATATCTTGAGGCATTTGGCTCTCGCCCTTCCACCTCCTGGGTGTCCCCCTTGACCCCCTCATGCAGGTGGTTGCTAAAAAGGCATGGACGGCTCCTGATTCAGTGGACCCCACTCCCAGGAGACCCTCCAAATTCATAATGGCACCAGCAGACAAGCAGTTCTTAACAAAAGGAGTTTCTGTGGATGCTATGGTGGTAGCTGCTGCCACTAAGAAGGAACTAGCTGATCCTTCAGTACCTGTCCATCCACCTAACAAGGAATCTAGGTCCATGGACAGGTACGGGAAGCGGATGTTTTCGTCAGCGACATTTACTATGCTCGCTGAACTACCTATGCCATTTCACTCGCCTTCAAAGGGACTTGATTAAAGAAGCGAGTGACATGTTGAAGGATCCTACAGCTGCGGGTTTCAAGATAAATGAACACTCAGCTGGCTACCCTTAACTCCATAGCCAACTCCTCCATGCCTCCTTTCTTATGCGGCTGATGGAGCGAGTAGGTCCGCAGGGACAGGTGTGGCCTTACGTAGGCATGCCTGGATGCGGCTATGCAATTTGCAGACCCTTCAAGACGTCTTTCACTAACTCCCCGCTTGATGGATCATCTCTTTGGTCCTCAAGTGAAAGAAACCTTGACTAGGTGCGAGACTGATGGCAAGACTCTTTCTGCCGCCGGAGTCCGTTTTCTACTCCTTCTAGGCCTTACCCCAAAGGCCAGAAAAGTGGGAAAATGTGGTTCCGTAAACAAAATCAAGGGACTTCGCCTGACGACAAAGTCGCTACCCGCCAGAGGCAGAGGCGGAATAACAATGGTAGACGCCCCTCGAGGCAGGGGGCTCCGCAGAACCAGGGCAATCGAGAAGCCTTCTCTGATAAGCCCTTTCAGCATCCCTGAGGTGTTGCCCTGCTGCCCACCTTCGAGGCAGTCGGGGAAGGTTGTCACTGTACCCAAAAGCCTGGCTATCCCTGACTCAAGACAAATGGGTACAGTCCGTCATTTCAAGGCTATTCTATCCCCTTTCTTCGCATTCGAAACAATCAAAAATCCCTTCCAGATGTTCCACCAAGACAAAGGGATCTAGCGGTTTTGGAAATTTCAAAACTGCTTGCAAAAGAGCAATTCAGCCAGTTCCAGCAGACCAGCAAGGATCCGGAATCTACTCAAGGTTCTTTTAGTTCCAAAGAAAACAGGGGACTAGAGACCTAATTTGGATCTCAGTATCTTGAACAGATCAGTCAAGAAAACAAGATTTCGGATGGTCACGCTGCAGTCCATCCTTCCCTATTGGGAAAAGGAAACTGGATGTGCTCTATAGACCTTCAGGATGCGTACTATCACATAAAATGAACAGACGCTCCAGAAGATTCCTCCGCTTCAGGCTGGGAACCAGTCATTTTCAATTCAGGGCCCTGCCCTTTGGTCTCACCACTGCCCCCCGGGTGTTTACCAAATGCATGGCAGTGGTAGCTTCTCACCTGAGACGACAAGGATTCCAGGTGTTTCCATATTTGGACGACTGGCTCCTCACAGCTCCCACCAAGCATCTCCTTCTGATGGCCAGGGATTACACTTTTCGCATTTGTCAAAAGTTAGGCATTTCAATAAATTGCGAAAAGTCTGTTTTATCGCCTTGTCGTACTATTACCTACATAGGCGCAAATTTAGACACAGTAGACATGTCTGCGAGGCTAACAGATCAGAGAATAACAGACATACACAGACTGGTCTCACTCCTTTTCAACAACAACAGAATCAAAGCCAGGTTAGTTCTGAAAGTGTTGGGAATTATGGCAGCTGCCATTCCTCTGCTTCCATTAGCCAGATTCCACATGCGGATCCTTCAATGGATGCTCTTTACACAATGGTCATACCAGCAACTTCCAATGTCCCACACCATTATGATTACGCAGGCGTGCAGAAATCATCTCATGTGGTGGATGTCTTCCCCTCAGCTCTGGTTGGGAAGACCCTTTGTTCCCCCCCCCCTCCGGTTGCTACTCTGACAACGGACGCCTCCCTGATCGGGTGGGGGGGGCATTATCAGGGCAGGACGATCCAGGGCACATGGCAACCAGACGAATGCCACTTGCACATAAATGTTCTGGAGATGAGAGCAGTGCTTTTAGCGTTGCAAGCCCTTCAAGACTCTCTCCTTGGGAACGATTGCAATCCAGACAGACAATATGTCTGTAGTGTGGTAGATCAAGAAACAAGGCGCAACCAGGTCCGACCCCCTGTGTCGGGGAGCACTCAGATTGTGGCAATGGGCAATTTCTTCTCAGCGTTTTCTGATAGCAACGGACATCCCGGAAGTCCAATCAAATAGCGGACAAATTGAGCAGAGCTATCCTCATGCCTCACGAGTGGTCTCTGAAAGACTCTGTTGTGAGAGAGATTTTTCTCAAGTGGGGTCAGCCTTGCTGCGATCTTTTTGCTACTCCCCAAAACAGCAAGTGCAGACATTATTTCACTCTATTCCCTTTACCAGGCCAACCCAGCAGAGACGCTCTAGTCCAAGTTTGGCCCCAGGGACTTCTGTATGCATTTCCTCTCTTCCCACTAATCTCTCAAGTGATACAGAAAGCTATCGCTCAGAAGGCCTCGTTGATCCTCATTGCTCCTTACTGGCCTCGACAGGTGTGGTTCCCCTTTCTACATCAATTTCTACTGGAGCGACCTTGGCATCTGGACCTAGTTCCAGACCTTTTGATCCATCAATCGGGTCAGTTACATCGCTCCCTCCCCTCTCTGAACCTCACTGCTTGGTTCCTCCAGTTCCAACCTTAGCCAGGCTTCCTCAATTATCTCACTCTGTTCGAGATATTTTGATAGCTTCCCATAAATCTTCCACTAGGAAGATTTATTTGAGTAAGTGGAAACATTTCACATATTGGGCTCAAGGAAGGGACATAGATCCTTTCACTGCTTCCATCCAAATAGTCCTTGATTTTCTAGCTGAACTCTTCCATGCAGGTTCATCCCCTTCTACTCTTAAAGTTCAATTGGCAGCTATCTCTAACTTTCATGTGGGTATTTCTGAGTCTGCCTTAATGTTCCACAAGCTTTGCAAAGCCTTTTTGAAAGGAGTTTTTCTTCTCAGACCTCCTATAAGAAATCCTCCTTCTCCTTGGGACCTAAATTTAGTTCTTACTTCTCTGATTTTACCCCCTTTCGAACCTGCAGCCTCCTGTTCTTTAAAATTGCTATCATGGAAGACTCTCTTTCTGGTAGCTATTACTTCAGCTAGAAGAGTCTCAGAACTTCATGCACTCAGCTGTCGACCTCCTTATCTATTGTTCCATAAGGACAGGGTTTCCTTACGAACCAACCCGTCCTTTTTGCCTAAGGTAGTCTCGACGGCAAATCTAAATCAAAGCATTGACCTCCCTGTCTTTTTTCCAGAATATTCCAATAGGTCTGAACAAAAATTACACTGGCTAGATGTTCATCGTCAGTTGAGGTACTATTTGGATAGAACAAAACAATTCAGAAAATCTGATCAACTGTTTATCTCCTATGCAGAAGGCAGAAAGGGACTTTCAGTTTCAAAGGTATCATTATCTAGATGGCTTACATCTCTGATTACCCTTGTTTATGAGATTAGACACCAAAAGCTGCCTAATAAACCTAGGGCCCATTCTACCAGAGCTTTGGCTACTTCCTTAGCCTTCCAAGACAGACTGCCTATTGACACCATTTGTGCAGCGGCTACTTGGGCTACTCCTCACACTTTCATTTCTCATTATAAGTTGGATTTAGCTTCTAGGCATAGAGCTAACTTTGGTTCCACTGTTCTCAGGAGTCTGTTCCGTTAGGCCACCCGGGACAAGGTGCTAGGGACGCGGTCCCATCCAGCAAGAATGAAGGCGAGATAGACAACTTAACATATAGAAGTTATGTTCTTACCATAACGTTCCATGTTAGTTGTCTTCTTCTCGCTTCTTCTTAAGGCCCCATCCTCCTTCCCCCTGGCCTGGACAGACCTAGAGGAGTTGTGATTGTGACCTCTCTTTCTACCACCTCTTTCTTAGGCATATGCCGTTGTGCATATTTCCTGGATCAGGATGTAGGTCACCCTTCTTTCTTCCTGTTGTTAGAGGTGGACTCTGTTTAGAGTTATTCTGTTACTATTATGAGCTGGGGTTAGCTTACAAACGAGATCTGAGGTAACTCTCGCCTAGCTTTGTGGGATATAAGGGGAGCCTCGAGCCGGTGGAACCAACTCTCGAGCTTTTAGAGTGGCCGAGTCAGAGCCGAGGTCGGCTCTGAACCCATCCAGCAAGAAGAAGGCGAGAAGAAGACAACTAACATGGAACGTTATGGTAAGAACATAACTTCTATTTTTTTAGTCTCTTCTTCTTCTCTGAAGTCTTCCACGAAGTTTCAGTTGCCAGTCTCTTTAACGAAGGACTAGCCCATTCCATTTCTTCTATTTTTTCCAAAATCTTATTTTTTTTGATAAACAGTAAAGCAGAGTCTAAGTCATCGAAAATTTTAGGACCATCAGGAAGGAAGATTTTAAGCTTGGCAGGAAACAGAAGGTATGTTTTAAACTGTGCTTTTTTAAGCTCCCTTATTAGTGGCAGAAAAACTTTTCTTTTAGCTATTACCATGGAAGAATAGTCATTGTCAAAACGCACAGTTGTCTCATTAATCTTAACAGGAGCTTTAGCCCAAGCAGATTTAAGAACCATCTCTTTATCAAAAGATGATAGAAATCTAACTATAACTGATCTAGGATAGTTTTTGTTAGAGTTAGTATTAGCTATAGATCTATGTGCTCTTCGATACCAAAAGAGAATGCTTCTGGTAAATCTAAAGTTTTAGGGAGCCATGTTGTTAAAAGAAGTAATATTGTTACCTTCAATATTTTCTGGCAGTCCAAAATCCTAATGTTATTGCCTAGATCTATTTTCCAGGTCATCCAGCTTTGTTTGTAAATGTGTATTTTGTTTCAGCAGAAACTCAATGTTGATTTCCTCTTCTTGTATTCTATTTTCCATGTCATTCACAGCTTCTTCTATGCCTGTCATCTGGATCTTCTGTTGTTGCAGGTCTATATGTAACAAGTCTATTTGTTTTATAGTTTTTTCTATGAAGGTGTCTATTTTAGTATCCATTTTATCCATCTTAGCAGTAAGTTGCTGGGCTATAATTATCAGAGACTGAAGTTCTTTCTTGATGCTGGAGTCTTGAGAATTTGTCTTACTGGAACTCATTTCAGACTGATAAACTGACAGGAAAATTTCCAAAGTGATTTCTGACAGGAATATTATTAAGATTTCCTTTCTTTTTTAGATATAGTTCAAGAACTATATAAAACAAACATATTTAGAAAGAAAATTACTTCAAAAATTAATTTTTTAAGTAATTAATTCCTGTCAGTGTAATGAAATTGGTGGAGCTGAAGAAATCTGCTGCTATCCTGTGTTCATCCTTGGCCACGCCCCTCCAGGGCCTTCTGGATTCATATCCTTCCTCCTCCCAGGTTTGACAGGCTTTGGTAACTGGCCCATATAGCATAAAGGCTACTCCAGCAGTGAGAATGAACAGAGTACAGCTGTGTAACTTGCGCTTATCCAAAACAGTAGCTGTTCTATTTCTTCACAGTAACCTCATTATCCCCCTAACAGTGTATAGAGTTATTGTTGGGAAATAGTTTGGTGGTTATTTTTTTTGTTTGTTTAATTAAGGATGGGAAAATTAGTTTACTTTTAGGCAAGAAAGTTCTGAAGATTTTCCACTGTAACTGCCGATTCTCCCTCCTCAGGGCTGACCAGTCATCAGTCAGAGTTAGAAGTGTGGGTGGGAACCAGAGTTTTTGGAAGCTGGCCAATAGTTGTGCCTTATGCAAGAGACAACTCATGTAATCTAAAGGCTACTGCTGCAGTGATAAATTTGAACATGTACTGTTATGGGAAAGTGCAATTTAAACAACTGTATTTTCTCTTCACTAAGAATCCTGTGCCACACAACCACTCTTCACCACTACATGAACAGTTTTACTAAAATCTCTTTAATAGCTGTCTTTCTTTCATATGAGTATACTCTAATTGGCAAATGTATGTGTGTTGTTTGTGTACTACTTCATGTCTTTTCATGCAATTACTGAATGTCTGTTTAAAAATGTTTGTAATTCGTTAAAGCTTTTCTCCCCGAGCCACTGCTGAAAAGGGATTTTTGACTAAACCCAGTTGGACAAACCTGCTAAACAAAAGCAAAATAAAAAAAATGAAAATGAAGTTTAAAACTGTATAATTTATAAGTTTATCAATGAACAAATTAAATATATTTAAAAGTCAACTACTTATCACAAGCCGTAGTGTGGTACAGTTTCATCAGATGCCATCATCCTGTGCTTTAGTTCCATTACATTACATAGTAAATAGAGCCTTTGAATGAACCCAGAATATGAAATTACATAAATCAGAAGTAAAAAATAATTTTAAGTGCCATTTCATTCATGTCTGTGTAGTTCACTGTTTTATCACCTCTGTTGAATGATTTTGAATTTATTGAGTATACATTTATTTATTATTTATTTTATTTATTTGACATTTGTTAACTGAGAATGTTCAACTGAGCAAAAGCCCTTTTTCAATGGAGGCCCGGGGAGAAAAGCTCCAATGCCGAACACATTAATATCATTAACGTCATAGCCCAGACAGTTTTGGTTCTCCCTTTTTATGGAATTAGGCAGTATAAGGTAGAAAGTGCTAATATGAGAGATTACAATAATTATATGTATTCAGGCTAAACAAGCATTGGAAACAATGAATAATCTGTTAACATGTATAATATACAAGGAAACTGTACAATTCAATGAAACTGTAAATATAGGTTAAGTACGCAATCAGAGAAGTATATAAGAACAAATAGAAGAGTGGAGGAATTAAAATTAAGTAGATGTAAAAAAGGTAAATAAACTAAGAGATATATAACTAAGAGAAAAGATACAAGCTCAGCAATGTAGAAATAAGAGAGAGGATACTACCAAGTGAAGTAGTGTAGAGAAGTAGTCAGGCTCATGAGAATAAGGGAAAGAGAGAAGAAAAGAGACTATAAAGTTAAATAGGGTATTTACAAGGACATATCCAGGAGTTCAGCTAGTAAGCTTTTAGAGCTTTTTTTGAATTCAGGAACATTAGATATCATTCTGATGGAAAAGGGTAGTTTGTTCCAAGACTGGCAATAGAGTGGCTATAAAGATGTTCCCAACTGATCTTTTGAGCTTATAGATTTTCAGTGATAGTTGATCAGAGCTCTGATGGGTCCAAGAAGGGGTATAGAGAGAGAGAGAAATGAGAAAAGTAATGCCAGGGCTGGAGGTAGGTTTGTAATGGATGGGAGTGAATGATAAGCAGTTTAGGAAGTAAAAGATGATGGGAGAAGTCCAACCAGTTAAGAGATTTGCAAGAGAGGCAGTGATGAAAGTTAAAGGGCTGGTTAGCAGCAAACCATGCTACTTTATTGTAAGTGATTTCAAGCTTAGATTTTAGAGAGGTTTGCAAATTAGTTAAGATTTGTGAGCCATAAAAAGAGTGGGAAGAAGGTAGACATAGGTTAGAGAGAGTCTAGCATCTTTTGTGAGGAATTTCTTATTTCTGTATAGTAAGCCAAGTTTTTGATGAGTCTTCTTAATACAGTGATGTACATGGTCATATTTAAGATGATCATCAGTGATAAAAGAGTTTAGTGTGCATTTCCACATTCATGACAGTATTGTTAAGAGATGTAATAGCGAAAGCATGTTTAAGATGGGGAATATATTTTGGGAGAAATAAGAGAAGTTTTTTTTTTTTATGATTGAGAATAAGGTGCTTATCAGAATGCCAGCTTTCAACAGAGTTAAAAGAATTTTGGGTTAAGCTGTGTAGTACAGAAAGATTATCAGAGATTGAGATAATTGTGGAGTCATTGGCATATTGTGAGAGAGAAGAGTGAGAACAAGAGTTGCAGTAGACATTTGTAAAAATATTAAATAATAAAGGACCTAAAAGAGAGCCTTGAGGGAATGCCCATCTTGATGGGTAGACAGGGAGAAGTGGAAGAAAGCCATCTAACAGATTAGTGTCTATTGGAGAGGTAACTATAGAACAGTGAAATAGATGAGCTAGAGAGATTAAAGTCTGTGAGATTTTAGATGAGAGACTGTATAAAATGCTTTAGAGAGATCAAGAGAGAGACAGAGAACATGCTTGTTATTGTCTCTGGCTTGAGTGATTATTCGAATAAAAGAGATGAGGGCAGTAGTTGCACTGTGATTAGGATGGAAGCCATGTTGGCTGGAAGATAGAACATTTTCTTGAAGCAAATAGTCCAAGAGTTGCTTTTGAACTCATTTTTTCAAGTAACCTTTTGAGAGGGGAGACAAGATAGCTAGCCATAGGCTGATAGTTTGAAAATTCTACTGAGTGGCCTCCCTTGTGAATAGGTATGATCATGTGAACAGTAGATTCATTAATTGAATGGTTAATAAGAATAGAGATAGGATAGATTATAGAGGTAGTAGTAGCAATCTTTAAGAAGAGGGGATGAAGATTATCCACAGAGGGAGAGCAAGGCTTACATTTGCTAAGCAGTGTTTTGATGTAGATAGTGGGGATCAGGCTTAAGTGAAAAGCAGATATTCTGACTAGAGGAGAAAGGACAGGTGAGATTAGAGGAGTTAGCAATGTAGGAATTAAATAAGCTAGCAGTTTCAGTGGAAGAGGTATTAGGGCAGGGGTTAGGTGTAGAGGGTTTGCCAGGATAAAGATTGTTTAAAGTGTTCCAAAACATTTTTGGGTTACTTTGAAAGCTAGTCTGGGGTTTTAAATAGATGTTTTTCTTGTCATTATTGACATGTTTTAGTTAGATTTTGAAGTTCTTTATAGTTTTGGTGTTAAGTAGAGGATTTTGTTTTACTCCAGAGATTCCAAGCATTATCTCTCTTGAGCATATGTGAGTGATTAGATTTAGACAGCCAGGGTGCAAAAAGGGATTTAACTCCCATTTTCTTAATAGGAGCTATTATATCAAGAAAATGTGGTTAAATTTCTGAACAGCATCATCTAGGGGTAAGTATGTAAGGAAAGACCAGTTAGTGGAAGAAAGAGTCTTATTAAATGTCAGGGGTGACATGAGAGAGATTGTGACAGAATTTATATTTGTGAGGTGTAGTTTGTTGAATGGAATATCTTTGAATGAAAGTTAGCGAGTGGTCGCGTATGGAATCGGATAGAGATTTAGGGTGATGGTAAAGATCGGGATTTAAACCAGGATCCAGTCAGTGATACTGCTAGAACTGGTAGGCTTACTGAAGTGAGTTGGAGTAGTGATGAGGTGGGTGAAACCACATAAATTACTACTACATTTAGGGGAGCTGGAAGTAAGGATCTGCCAATCAGTATTAACATCACCTAGTAAAATAGTTTAATTATATACATAGTGTGATAACTGGTACAGAATTTGTTCAAGAATGGAGATATCACCAAGAGAAATATAGATAGCAGCAGTAGTTACAGTTTTGTGATTATTTAGCTTACAGTTAACTGTTAATAGTTCCACAGGTTGAAAATTGGGGAGGGGGGGAGCTGGGCAGAGGGAACAAGTTTCAGAAAGAGTGATTATGTCTGGAGACTGATGAGCAGCCAGTGCATGAAGCTCACTGACTTTAAGAATGCTGTGAATATTAAGTGAGAAAAAGATTAAACAGTTAGTAGATGGACATGACAGGGGGCCAGGATTGAGATGAATATCACCTGAAAGGAGTATAGTTATTGGCAGAGTACAGTACAGTAGGAATAGGAAGGCAGTAAAAGTGTATTTTAGATTTAGCATTCAAAAATAGGATAGGTGAAGACTTAATTTGAGATAGGGTAAAAGGGAATTCAAGTAGAAAAAAGAGAAGATATAAAGAAAGACTGAGTTTTTAGGTCTATAGCATAGTGAATATAAGTAGGTGGAAGGTAAATGAAACAAACATTTGCTAGGAGGAGAAATAAGATAGTAACAGAAGAACAGGTAAGAAGAACAAGGAGAAAAGCATGTTAGGGGTATAAAAGAGATTAAAAGAAAAGTTTTATGGGTAAATAAGAAGAGAATGGAGAATAAATAAGTATATGGAAAAGGATAAGTGAAAAAAGTGGAGGGTGGTGTAAAAGACAAATAATTAGGCAAAAATGTAATACAAGCAACAGGAGAGCTACAGATGAGGGGACAAAGATTAATTTAGAATAAAGTATACAGGATAGTGTGTGGAGTAGGGAGTAGAGGAAGTGAAGTGAAATGATATATTAGGTAGGAAAGTGAAGAAAAAGGAGTGTAATAAGTTGGAAGAAATAAATACTGCGATTGGTTGATGGTAAGTGGGAGGAGAGGGGAAGAGGGGAGGAGTAAAAAGGGGTAGCTATAAATGTATTGAAAGAGGGGATGGGTGGAAATGGGGGTAGGGGAGCTGAGAGAGCCCAAGCGAAGAGAGGGCAAGCTGAGCAGGCAGAAACAGAGGAAAGCAACACTAAAAAAAAAAAAAAATACAGTCATTATTTAAAAGCTAAAAGAGGTCGGTGTCATGGCTGCAAGAAGGAGACATTAAAAAGCCAATTAGGTGTCAGTTACAAGAGTATGAGATTTACCAAATACAATAGAAAATGTAAGTTGAGCACTTTAAATCCCGAGCTACAATCAGGATTAATTTAGGAGGAGAAAGAGAGAAGTTATTACATACTGAAAACCAAAAATATTAAGGTAAAATGCATGTGAAAAAGAGGGAGGGCAACTGCAAGATTGTGTGGAAGTCACTACTAACTAACACAACTGTATATTATATGTACATTGTAGCAGCAACTGAAATAGACAGAGTACTTGGAGTATTTTAATTAAAACTAGTTTGTGTAGAAGTAGTATTTCACTGCAGGCATCATCATTACATTGACAGAATAAAGGTTTAAACAAAATGACATACTACCTGTACATCACAAATAATCTATATTTCAGTTTTTACTTAGAGTTCTCCACCATAAAAAAGAAATCTATAGAAAGACTCTTAGATAACTTGGCCTTTTGGATGCTTCCCCATCTTAGATGGTCTTCAGCCTTGGTTCCTTATTATTTATATGGAACAACTAAGTCATCCATTGTGACATATTTATAACATATGCCCTTGAGGTAACACCTGTCCTTCAGATGAGATACTAAACCAAAGTCTCATCTGATTGAGTTGGTGGTAGCTCAGGTGGATGTAAAAAAATCTCTTAAAAAGGATAGGGGTAATATCCCTAGTAGTATAAATAGCACTTCCGGTCTCCCATGAAAATAAATTACTATCCTAGTGGGACTATCCTGGTCAACAAAGGATAAATAAAATAAATTAATGATCCGATATTGCCTGCTTCATCTGGCTTCAACCTGTGGGATCTTGAATCCAACACCGACTAGTTCAGACGTCTTTAGCCCACTTGGCTCTGCCTCCCTTACCTGTAACTCCCCATTCCTCCAACTTCTCAGATCTAGTTTGCTGCCTTTCATGCCTGCAGCTTGGCTTCTGGCACTGCTTTACTTTTTCATATTTGAAAAGTTAGCACAGTGTGATGTCCCTGCACTGGCCCAGTATCAAGGAGCCTCAATCCTCACCACTAGCACCAGTGAGGGATGTGCATATTGGGAGGATGACAAGTGCACACACAGTAAAGTACAATTTCCCTTAAGACTACAGAGAGATCACAGTCATTCTGGGACTGGTTTCTTCCTCTTTCTCCAGATCCTGAATAAGACTCCCCACTGGCACACTTATAGAGTTCAGATCTCAGCCGAGTGATCAAGCCAAAACCTCCAGCACCCTCTCTGTCCAACCAGTGCTTCGTGTTCCTGCCCAAGTAGCTGACACACACACTCTGAGATGTGATTTATATACAGACACTCCTGGGGAAGGCTGGCACAGGTTCACTAGCTATTCCCCCTTCTGCCCAGACTATAAGGTAGTAATCACTGCCACCAACCACCCTTACTTGGCAGCTACTTTAAGGCCCTTCCCAGAGAGTGACCGATTCTACAGTGTAATGTTACTGCTATCCAAATGGTAAGTGTGACCAAACCTTTAAGGCTATTCAAGAGTGGCCTGTACAGTGTCCCCAAATGCATATGCAAGTACTCTCAGAGCTTAAATATCTCTAAACAAACCAGCCACAATCAAAAGGTTTTAATATATTTAGTTGTTGTTGTTGTCTTTCAGCTTTTCCCAGTTAGGGGTCGCTACAGCGGAACTCCGGTCCGCTAATGATCGGCAGTAGATTTTTACGTGCCGAGTTGCCGACCCTGACGCACAACCTTCAACGAAGGTACACCCATTCACGCATGTCTCCACACAGAAGATGCTGTAGCTGAGAATCGAACAGGACAATGTCTTACTGTGAAGTGACAACGCTACTGCATCACCACCACCGCAGTCTATTTAGTTAGTAATAAATAATAAAAGCACAAGACAATTCTCAATAACTCAACACCGTAACAACAGAGTTCAGAGTCACAGGAAATATTTTAAAACAACATTGCAGGACAGTCTCACATAAATATAGAAAACATCTAGACTAATCTTAATATATCCCTGTCTATCTCTAAGAGAAATCACAGAGCCAGGCAAATGCAAGTGCCGAATGGATGTCTGCAGGTCCAGAGACAAATACAAAATGCACACATGCACACTCTAAGATAGTTCTTAAGTTACTATCAAACATTTCTTCTGGGTTATCTCAGATTACATCATTCTTGTTACCTCTGCCTTTAGTTACCAGGCCAACAGAAACCTAAAAGTTAACACCTCAGTGTCAAGAATACTTATCTCTTAGAAGCTGACACTTATCTCTTAGAAGCTTGCTTGGAACTGGAAGTCATAAAACAGTTACACACTTTTACCTTTGAAACCTGTAATTATTTCTGCTTCCAGACAATAGAAAAGACTTTCTAGCTACAGACATTCTGTCTTCTAGCTGTGGTAAACACAGTCGTAAAACTCTCTACTTGTCAACGTATTTTCTTAGAGTTTTGCAAGTTAACACTGTTCTTTTCCAGTAGGGTACACTGTGGTTACATTCTTGAAGCTCAGTACATAACATACTGTTTTCTTACATTTGTAGGACAAGCATATAAATCATATTACTCTTCACAAATGACATAGAATTATTTATAAAATTCTAGGTAGCTGGGGTAGCAGTCTTCACACAGTAACTTTGGTAAAATGTTTTCTTCCCTTACCCCTGCAAGTTGTTAGTGCTGTCCTAGTAGTGTTAGGTAGTGCAGTTTGTCGGCCTTTTTACCCCTTTGTCATTAGGTTGTTTGTGTTGTTTCAGTGTATTTTAGTGCAGTAGTGTTTGTAGGGATTTTAGATGGACAAGGGTTTCAAAAAAGTGTACACTGTGTGTACAAGTTGCCCTCCTAGGACGTGTACCTGAAATGCATTTATCGGTTGGGTCTGTGGCATCTTGATTTCTGGTGCTTCCTCTGTGAGAGCATTGATTCTCAAGCCATCATTGAGCACAGAGCCAAGCTTGTTTTGAAAGGGCTTCTACCCTCTGGATCCTTTGCTACTGGTGCTGCTTCTAGAGCAGCTTCTCCCTTGGCTCCCAAGACTAGGTCCGTAAAGGCCAGGCTGCAGGACTCTAAGCCAGCTAAACGGGAGCATAAGCGGTCATCTTCAGCTTCCACCTCTGGACCTGCTTCCTTGGGTTTTCGAGATCTGAAGGTCCCCTGACTTTCAGCTTCCACATTAGCCTTGGTGCCAATATTGGCTCTAACATCTCAGAGCTGATCACCTTCAGCACTGAAGTCAGGCAATATTTTCTCTCCAGCTGTGAGCATTCTGAGCCCCTTCCTGGTCAAAGGGGCAACTTCAGGTAAGGTGGCTTCTCCTTTTCCTCCAGCATGCCTCCTCTTTGATTGCCCGAGCCTTTCCAGCCTCCACACCAGTTTAGAGCCTCTCTGGCTTGCATCTGGCATGTGAGATTTTCTTCTGACAGACTCTCCAAGTCATCCTCAGTGGCTTCTTTCATCTGGTCATTGAGGTCAGTGGGCAGCATCACAACTACTGATTTGGAGCAGCTGATGAGGTCCTTTTTGCAGGCTGAGTTACATTTAGGCCTTATTCCCTCATGTCTGTGTCCAATACCGAGACCCTCGGCTCCATTTTTCTTGCTTCCTCCCTCAGCCCATTTGGACCAAACATCTTTGAGGCTGACAGAGTTTCCACCCTCTGGATCTGATCCAATGGCTTCGCTATCTTTGGCTGCATCCTGTTCCTAGATAGCCTTGACTCCAACTTGTTTGAGCCATGGTATTGATCCTGGGCTTTCCAGGTCAGGGTTGATGGTTCCTGCTTGAGATAGTCACTTTCTCTCACAGCTCGGCTGCAATCTCAACATTGGGTCTAGGCATGGCTCCCATGATTCAGGGCTGTCTTTGCTATCTCCTAGTTCTGAGACCCCTGAAACTGACAAGCCTGCCTGCAGCTTGACTTTTGACATTGTTTAGAGGATGTTCTCTTCCTGAGTAAGGATCATATTTCTCAAGCAGCACTCTATTCCCAGTTGTTTTCTGTTCCTCTGGCCAGTCATTAGTTCAGGACAACCTACATTAGCCAGCCTCTAGTCTGCCCCCATGTAGAGGCTTTCAAACTCCTCCCCCTCTTTCCAGGACTTGTTGGAATAGGAAGTTTCAAAGAAAAAGTACAAGATGAAGCACTTGGATTCTCCAGAGGAGTCTCACACCGAGGATACTGATCTCAGGAAAGGAGAGCATTCCCCTAAGTCCCCTGCATAATACCTCTTTCAGTGACTTACTGGAGCTGCCAGCAAGAAGGCTGGACACTGAAACGCACACTCTCTGTTTGGAGGAGTCAGTATTTCTGGAGGTCTTTGCCATAGGTCCAGCCAGACCTTGGGTGGTTCCCCTACCAGATGCCCTTATAGACCTGGCATCCCAGAGGTCATGGAAGGAGCCTGACACAGTAGACCCCATTCCTAGAAAGTCAGGTAAAGTTCTTGCCCCTCCCAAAGACAGGCCTCATTAGAGTAAGGGCCTGGCCATCAATGCCATTGTGGTGGTGGCTACCACCAAGAAGGAGATTTCTGAGGAGAGGTCCTCAATTTACCCTGCAAATAGGGAGTCTTGGGTGCTGCTTCAGTTATGGAGTGTCTATGCCTCATCCACCTTTGCATTCAGAGCACTTTACTTATCTCACTTAATAAGACTTCAGCAGGATCTAGTGTCTGAAGAGTGAAGTACCTTCAAGACACAACAGTTTCCGGATACTCAGATAGTTTCCATCACCAACGTTTCAATAAGACTCATCTCTAACACGGCTGATGGAGCATCTTGAGCAGCAGGCTCTGTGGCTGCAGTTGGGACCACTCCTGAATGTGATTGTGTAACTTTGCAGACTGTTTCAAAACATCCTTCATCAGTGCCCCTTTTGATGGGTCCTCTTTGTTTGGACCCAAGGTTAAGGGCACTTTGACATGGAGCTAACAAGACGAGAAGACTCTCCACCATTGGAGTGTGCTTTTCTGCCCCCTGGCAGACCTTTTCAAGGAATCAAAAAGGGGGGTAAGTATTCCCTTTCAGAAAGTCACAGTTCTTTTCCAAGGATGCTCCTCTGGAGGGTTCCTCCCGAGGGTGGCGGGTGGGGAAATTGTAACAAATGCCACCCAAGGGGGCAGATGCAGTCCACAGAATAAGGACTTCCTTGAGGCTTTTATCCAAGGGCCCTTCCAGCAATCCTGAAGGATTGCTCAGCTGCTCTTCTCTGGAGGCAGTCGAGGGTCCTCAAGCTCTCCACCCAAAAGACTGGGAGGCCATCACCTCGGATGCCTGGGTGTTGAGAGTCATATTCAGAGGTTAATACAGTCCCTGTTTAGAAGTCCCAATCTATCATCCAAAATGTCTCCCAGATGTTCCAGCCCATCAGAGACTTTGTGCAGCAGCAGAAATTCAAAAGCTGCTCATAAATTGAGTCAATAAGAAAAATACACAAACTGCAGCAAAAAGTTGGTCCCGAACAAGAAACACAAATCCAAGAAAAAAAATGGTCCAACATGGCCAAATCCAGTTTAAAAGCACACAAAATGTTAAATAAATATAAAATAAAATACACTAAAGCACTAAATAAGCTACAAATTACTACAGCACTCAACTTTCCTCCCTTGTCTAGAGAAAAACCGTTTTTAGTACTTAATAAATAAGCACCTATCCAGGTATGTCTAAGGGTCAGCTCCCGGTGTTTTCTCCTGTCTACCTGATAAATCTGGGCATCTTGGGACAATGCAGCAATTACCGCATGTACACAGACAACCCTCTCTTCCTACCACCCAACACTACATCCTGTGAGAGGTGCACTTATATAGCCAAACTGGAAGCAAAGCTCTCTTCAACCAAGACTGGATTAGACAGTCAAAAGGAGAAGGTAAACACTTGTACCACACCACACTCATCACATAGTCCCTCAAAACCTACACCACTAAGACACACACACAGAAACATGAAACACACACCTACATTCGTGGAGGCTCTTAATAAAAATTTGCTCAAGCAACACAGACCTCCAAAGCAGAAACTCATGCAACCTCCACTCCCCAATACAACCCAAATGACACACAGCCCACAAACTCAGTGTGCCACTCAACCACAGCCTATAAGGCATAACAACGTACCCAACACTCTAGTCATACGTGACTCTATAGTCAGGCACACTGATGTTCCACTCACCAGGCTAAACAAGTAGAAAGTTACTGTCAGCTGCCTGTCGGGTGCCAGGATCTGCCATATAATGCACGCACTCAGGTCACTCCACAACAAGTACAAATATGACTCTGTTATTGTCCATGTTGGTGTGAATGACCTGAGATGTACCTCCCTGGACTACATGATAAGAGACATGGAGAAGCTCTCCGATCATGTAGCCCAGGCAGGTATGACCCTAGCCGTGAGTAGCATCCTGCCATCACCCAGAATGATACCACAGTACAAGGACAAAATGATTGACTTCAACAATTGGCTACGCTTCTGGTGTCATTCTAAGGGGATCCAGTATCTGTCTGCCTAGGATGACATGATTGACAGACCACAATGCTTTGCCAGAGATGGCCTGCACCTGTCGCCGTTGGGATTCCAGATACTGGCTAAGGCTCATGCCACCCCTATAGTGCCTTTTTTAGGCAAGGTTCAAATGACAAATTCACCACCTTAACAGGTACAAGCAAGCAAAATCTGAGGGTAATGCTACTCAGTGCTAGAAGTCTAAACCTCAAAATGCATTCACTCGAGGCACTCCTTAAAATGGAGGACATCGACATCTGTGCAGTGACGGAGACCTGGTTCAAGGCTTCAGAGAGCACCCCTGCATTACCAGGCTATAATTCATACCACACCTTTCGGCCACCTAACCTGGACCGAAACACTAAAGGCAGAGGCGTGTCCATATTGATTAAGGATATCCACACCTCTAGGCTAGTTGGTCAGCATAATGGATCCGAGATTATCCAAGTGCAACTAACTGTGGGCAAGACAGCAATCCAAATTGTAACTTGCTACAGATGTCCCACCAGGCCCCAGGATTCCCACTCCTCAATTCTTGATACACTGGAAAATATTAGGGTACAACCCAACACCCTATTAATGGGCAATTTCAACTACCCCACCATTAACTGGGAAAACTACTCATGTACCAACTCTTTTGTTCAGCATTTTCTGGAATTCATAAATTCCAGTGCCTTGGATCAACTTATCCTCACCCCCTCCAGGGGCAGCAATATCCTAGACCTGGTCATTACCAACATGGGCGACGGGTGTTCACACCAGAGGTCAATTCCTCTTTGGTCAGATCCGATAACAAGCTAATCACCCTAGACATCCACATCCCGCCCCCACTCCCCATTAGGGAAACCACCATAAAAAATTTCTACAAAGCCAACTTCACGCTTCTTAAGACAGAAGTGGAAAACTTCACGGCACCCATGCAGATGGACAATAAAGGTACGATTGCTGAATCCTACACAAATGCACTTTATAAGCACTTACACCAGTGCATGGATTGTGCTATCCCTAACAGAACCAATATGCTATCCTCCAAAAAAAGGAAGCCAGTCTGGTGGTCCCCTACCATAAACAAACTCTACAACAGAAGAAAGAAACTGTTGCAAAAAAAGAGTAAAATCCCATGATTGGAGGAACTCCCTGGTCAGCCTCAGTAAGAAGACGAGATCCTTCATAAAATCCTCCAAAGCTAGTTATGAAAACCTTATCGCCACTGATTCTAAAGACAACCACAAAGCATTCTATAGTTATGTCAAGAATCTCAATGACTACACTCAGATCTGCTCCGAGTTACAGCACAATAGCACTAAATATACAATACCAACTGATATTGCCAACATCCTGGCAGATAGGTTCAGTGCTAACTTTACCCCCCCCTCTCACACCCTAAAGGGCCCATCTTTATACCGGAAGAATGCAAAGTTCCTGTAATCATGGCTGCACAGGTAAAAACCACACTCTCCAAAGCCAAGAACACAGCATCCGTGGGACCTGACAACATCCCAGGCTGCGTTCTGCATTAACTGCAGAATGAACTGGCACCCCACCTAAGTGCCATGTTCAATCATAGCCTCACCTCAGGCTTTGTGCTCACTGAATGGCACACAGCAATGGTTATCCTACTCCACAAAGGGGGAGCCACCACGGACCCCGGGAACTACCACCCCATTAGCCTAACGAGCCTCATCTGCAAGCCCATGGAATGTATCATCTTGGATCTTGTACAAAAAGACAATGGTAATCTCCAAACTATGGACCCCACCCAGTTTGGGTTTGTAAAAGGCAGATCATGTCTCCTAAACCTGATAGACTTCTTTGAAGCAATCACCAAAGCCGTAGATGAGGGTAAGGTGGTTCACACAGCCTATCTAGATCTCGCCAAGGCTTTTGACACCACCCCCCACTCTGGAATTATAGATAAACTCACTAAGCGAGGTATAAATCCATATGTCACAAGATGGGTTGCCAACTGGCTCACTGACAGAACCTGCACTGTGAAAGGAGCAGACTCCAAATCCGACTTCAGGCTAGTGACAAGTGGAGTACCACAGGGTTCAGTCCTGGGTCCTCTACTGTTTGATATCTACTTTTCTGAAGTACAGGCTAACACAGAAGGTCTTTGGCTAACTAAGTTTGCAGATGACTGCAAACTAGGAGCCATAATCGAAACTCCTAACGATGTGGACAACCTACAAAAGGGCCTCATGGAGACAGATGCCTGGTGTCAAAGCCATAGCCTCAAGCTCAATGCCAAAAAGTGCATTGTCATCCCCTTTGGTAAAAACTCTGTACCCATGAGCTACCACATAGGTGGTAGTCTACTTAACACCGAAAGTGTGATAGAGACCTTGGGACACAGGTGGACAGTAGTCTCTGCTTTGATAATCACTTCGCCACAGTAGTCAGGAAATCCTTCTACATGGCACACCTCATCACAAAAGGTTTCTCATCCAAGAAAAAAGAGGTCATTGTTATCCTCTACGCATTACTCATTAGACCCTTTATAGAGTACAATGCCTTTTTTGGTATGTACCTCACAAGACATCTACAACAACTGGAAAGGCTGCAGAAATTCCTCACAAAGAGGATTACCGGCCTCAAACAGATGCCTTACGCAGACCATCTCAAAAATCTCCAGCTTTACTCTGTCGCATATCGCCTACTCAGAGGCGATCTCTGCATAACATACAAAGCTATGTCAAAGCCAGAGCTGTTGGACATGCTTCACTTAAAGAAATCCCAATCCCTCCGAGCTACATGCTCTAGGGATCTAAACATTGTCACTATAATAAACAGAACATGCTGGAGGGATAGATTCCTGTCCCAGAGACTTCCCATACTCCGGAACAAACTACCTATCTATATCAAATAAAGCTCCTTATTAGCATTCTTCAAGAAAAATCTTGATGATTGGATGGGAAATAGGAAATTCATCCCGGGGATCACCTCTGTGGCTCTGCTCGACAGGAGCACAGGAAAATAATTTTCTTGAGTGGCGAAAGCCAGGGTACCTTTTTGGCTAGGCTTATATAGGTCCTAGGGCCAATAGCCTAGTACCTACCTATGAACCTATATGTGTATTTGTCATGTTCTTAAGCCAGATATCACTCATATGCTTCAAGATTCTTTCTTTGAAAGGTGTGTTAATTTTCACCACATAAGGGAGGAGAGATTTACTACAGACTGCCAGGTACACCAAATTGCAACTTCTACAATTGGCATACAGCCTGGGACTAAAAGTGAATCCAGTCAAATGGTGCTAAAAAGTTTTAGCACTTGAAATATAACTACACTCTTTGCATAAACAACAAGGGACCACCCCTCTCAGATCTCAGATGACTGTTATATTCCAAACTAGGACCATAACATAACTGTCTCTTCAGAAACACAGCATTCTTAAAGCAGAAGTTGGGTTTAATGCCTACCACTTCTCTAATGCACTCATCCATCTGAAGAATTGACCAGTTCTTTTGAACAATATCATGCACCCTTCTGATGTTACTAGGGAAAGTCAAAGTCACACACACATTGTTGTTGCTAGCGACATTTCGCCTCACATCATATGATTTCTGCCCATCTCTCTTCTGAAAAAAGGGGTCCCATCCGTGGACCTGAGTGCCAACCCCAAATTCATCTGCCTTTGCACTTCTCTCTGTCAGTACCCTCTACTAGTAAAATTGCTTTTCATGTCCTTAGAGGCAGTACGAAATTTGGCTTCATCCTTACGTGACCTTGAGGTTCTCAGAAACTGACCTTTAAGGACATTGTTGTATACACGAGTAGGGTGTATACTGGATTGATGCAACAGGTTATTCCTCCAAAACTGTTTCCTATACAATTCAGTATCAAGTCCACCATTCTCATTAAAAGTCAGGTGAGCATCCAAGAAGTCTTTGTGACTGTGTAGAAGTAAACCTGAGAAAGGAGGTGCTGTCATTCAAATATTTAATTAACTCATTCAGTCTTTCCAAGGTACCATTCCATAACAGGAAGACATCATCAACAAAACACTTGCAGTATTGAATGAAGCAAGAAAATGCATTGTTGTCCAATGTATAGTCTTTCTCCCAGCTAACCATAACCAGGTTAGCATAAATATTCACACATGGGGTGCCCATTGCTACCCCTATCTTCAGCAGGAAAAAAACATCATTGAACAGAAAAACATTATTCTCAAGAATGAGTCTAGCAAAAAACATACCAGAGCAATCCAATTGTTACCAAGGTCTCTCTTACATGTGAGATATGCTCTAAACATGTCAACATCAACTTCATTGGGTATTGAAGTAAACAATGTGCACACATCCAGAGTTACCATGTAGTAAAGTGCAATATTGCCAATTTCACCAACACTGTGAAAGAGTGCACAGAAAATGCTCAATGTCTCTAAGGACGCAGGGGGCAGTTTCAACCACAGGTCTTATAGCTTTTTTCCACAAAAATGTAAAGGCTCAGTCACCCACAAATGTCCAGTCACTATGAGCCCCTCCAGACCAGATACGATCCTGCATCTGTTCCAGGTTCTTTTTAGTTCCAAAGAAAACAAGGGACCTCAGACCAGTTTTGGAGGTGAGCAAGCTGAACCAGTTTGTCAAAAAGACCAAGTTATGCAAGGCCATGGTGCAGTCCATCTTATCTGTTCTAAGGAAGGGCGATTAGGTGTGCTTGATAGAAATCAAGGATGGTTACCATCACATCAAGATTGGCATTCCCAGAGGTCTCTCTGCTTTTATCTGGTAGCCAATCATTACCAGTTTAGGGACCTGCATTTGGTCTAACCACAACCCCAAGGGTGTTTACCAAGTACCTAACAGTGATTTTGGCCTGGCTCTGGCTGCAGGGTTTTCAGGTCTTTCTGTACCTAAATGATTGGCCCCTCACCACCCCCATAAAACCTTCATTGATCTTGGCCAGGGATGCCTTACTCTAACTGTGCGACAGTTTAGACATATTACGGTCAACTATCCAAAATCGAGCCTTCAGGCCTTTACAAGTTCTAGAGTTCATGGGGTGTCATTTACACAATCCTTCAAATCACCAGGATCCCGAGCTCTAGCGATATCAGCCTTCGGGCTGAAGACCTGTTCATGCTTGCAACTCTGAAACCACTGGCTAATGCAGTTAAGAAACTTCTTGGTGATATGGCAGGTAGATAGGACTGATTCCTTTAGCCATATATATGAACATATGAGGGCACTGCAATGGACTCTGGCTGTCCAGTGGTCCTTCCTGACTTGTCCTTTGGATTTCCCTGCATGTTTAATGAAATTGTGTCACGAGCAAATTCACTGGTGATTACAGCCTTCCTTGGTAACCGAAGGGAGAATATTTGTAATTCTTTCTCCTTCAGCCACGGTCGCCATGGATGCCTATCTTCTGGGTTGGGGGGGCATTTTTGAGGAAGGCTAGTTCAAGGGTCCTGGTGTTCTGCAGAGGTCCACATTCACATAAATGTTTTGGAGATGAGATTGATACTCTTTGCATTCCAGGCCTTTCAGGACACCTTTCCAAAGGCGTTACTGCAATACAGATGAACAATATGTCGGTCATCTGGTATTTCAACAAACAGGGAGAACACGTTCTTACCCTCTTTGTCAAAAGGCCATGAGAGTGGCAGTGGGTGATCTTCTGTCAGCGCTTTCTGGTAGCAATGCATTTCCCAGGGAAGTCCAATATTCTGGCTGACAGCCTCAGCAGGAGCATTTTTTTGCCTCAGAAGTAGTCCCTAAATCTGGCATTGACAGCTTGGATTTTTCAGAGTTGGGGCACTCCATGTTGTGACCTGTTTGTCTCCCTGTCCAACTCCAAGTGCAGCACTTATTTCACCATCATTTCATCTCTGGGTCAGTCACCTAGGGATGCATTGGTGCTTGCTTGGCATCCAGGATGACTTTATGCTTAGCCCCCAGTTCCTGTTGAGGGTAAAGTTTCTACAGAAAGCAGCCTGCTGCAAAGCAACAGTGATCCTTATTGCCCCATTTTGACCATGTCAGGTGGGGTTTCCCCTCCTTTGACCTCTTCTGAAATACACTCCTTAGATATTGGATCCCATTCTGGATCTCATCTCTCATACAGCAGGTCTAGATCCCTACTCCAATATTCAGTTCCTCAGGTTGTGACTGCATGGTTCTTCCACTTCTCTTGATGGCCAGAAATTCCAAGCTTTTGCAGGTGGTGATTCAAGTTTTGTTTTCATCACAGAAGGAATCCACTAGGAAAGTATATACTGGTAAGTGGAAAAGGTTTGTTTTTTTGGCTGGAGGCTCTGAGATTTGATCCTTTTTCTGCCCTTTTGGAGTCTCTTGCATTTTCTAACTGAGTTGTTTAGTTCAGGTTCTAGCTTTTCTACTATCAAAGTACAGTTAGTTATTTCTGATTTTCATATTGGTAGGGATACTGTGCCTTGGGCTTCCCTCAGGATCTCCAAGGCTTTTTTCAAAGGTACTTTTCTCCTTTGTCCCCCAAGTACAGGATCCTGTCCCTCCCTGGGATCTGCCCTTCATTCTGCAGGTCGTAGCTGGTCCTCCTTTTGAACCTTCAGCCTCTTTGGATTCGCATTATCTGGATGTACATAGGCAAATGAGATGATTTCCTGCCATGCCAAGTCTTTCAGGAAATCAAGTCAGTTTATCTCCTTTTCAAAATCCAAGCTGTGCTCAGCTGTATCTTAAGTGGCTTTATTCAAGTGGCTAACAGACTGTATTTTGTTTGCATATGTCTTGAAAGGCAAGACTTTTTTAAACAAGCCTAAAGGTCATTCAACAAGGGCTGTAGCTACTTCTATGGCTTTCCTTTCTAGAATTCCTTTGGATGATAGCTGTGCTGCTGCCACTTGGCTGGGTCACAACACCTTTGTGTTGCATTATAAGCTGGACATCCTGTCTAGATCCAGGGATTCCTTTGGCTCCATTGTGTTGTAGAATATCCTTCCTTAATTCCTCCTGAGGAATGTTCATGAATGGAGACTCTGTCCTACAGGTTAAAGCCAAATGGAGCAGACAGTATTGGATACGAAAATTATGTACTTACCATAATGATAGATTGTGTTGCCTGTCTCCATCTGGTTCAGCCTCTCTGCCCTCCTGCCCCTTGCGTTATTGCTGACATGGTGAGTCATTTTTCTGGGATGACTGGACATTGGAGGTCATTTATTTCACTTTTTGAAGTCTTAATTTCCCTTGGTTGTCTTATTTCAAGTGATGGGAGACATTGCCATTTCAGTATATTGTATCATTATGTTTCTCTAATGGGTCAAACTCAATCCGTGCAGTTGATGGAGGACTGAGGACTAATTGGTAAGGAAAGTAGAGCCAAGTGGGTTAAAGGCTTTTGAATTGACTGGAGTTGGATATGAAGTCTCACAGATTGAACCAGATGGACACAGACAACATAGATCGTTATGGTAAGTATATAACTTTCATTTTCCCATTTGAAAAGTTTTAATCTTCTATCCCAAATTCCCAAACATTCCTTACCCATTGGTTTTCAAACCCATCTACTAGCCAGCTACTCTAGGAAGTTCTTGAAAAAATTTAGTTTACTTACAACAAGTCAGCTGTATATAAAAATATTCCCTATTATCCGATCGGTAGCATGGATTTTGGCTGACCATAGTACTGTGACAGCTTATGCACACTTACAGACTACGTTATAGCCAATATGGATAGAGTAAGCCTAAAGTGCTATTGCTAGCACTAATGCATTTTGCTGACTGTACTGTCTTTCTTGATTCCCTCAAAATATATTGCTCTGATGTTCTCTTTTCCATCCGTTATCAACTGTTTGGTCCCAAAGTGCTAGGAGGAGGAAGTGATGAACCTGAAGAAGTCAGAAGGGGGGGATGGAACATCTTTAAGTGGGAAAGAGATGCCTGCTGTCTAGACTTGGAGAGGGTTCTCTTGAAGGCCACAGAGGCCGAAGCTGAAACTGGTCCAGAACCAAGTCATGCAGGATCTGAAGAACCCAACAAAGGCATGCTCCAAGAACCAACCTGGTTCGGCTCAGCTCTGAAGCTGACACCGGAGTACAGCTGTTGAGAGCCAAAGCACTGAGAAAATGGGAAGGCTCTGAAAATATCTGAGTTGATCACAACCTCTCAGCACTGGGATCCATTGAGATCTGATGTCATCCGAGTCTATTATAGCCAAAATGTTGTCAAATTGAAGATTCCCAGCCTTTTGGCTCTGACACAGGCAATCCTCAGGAAATACTTGAATCTATAGGCACTTTATCCAAAAGTTAGATCAGAGGAGTAATTACCAAAGAACTGGGGAGAACTGCTCCTGAGCCCCCAAAAGTAGTCAGTGCAGGAATAACCCTCAGCTAGATCTGGGACCTCCGGAATCTCCTCATCATCCTCTCCGCATCTGCTTTGGACAAGCTGCTGGTTGACTGCACTGTCTTCCTAGAAGAGGCAGTAGAAGGTGGCCTGGAGATATGCCGAAAAAATCTCTCCTGCAGGAGGGGGGGGGGACATAGACTCAGATTAACAGGTTCTGGAGAGACCCTGGATCAGTTTAGGATGGAGTAGGAGATCTTATCCTTGTCAGTGCCAAAGTTTTCTACACCTTTGGAGCCAGTGGCCTTCCTAGGATCTTTCTCCCTGTGTTTCTCAGTGTTTTTCTTATGAGACACCTCCTTATACTTGTCATTGTCTTGTCTTTCACCATTTCTCCCTTGCTTTTCCCTGACAGTTTCTTACTGAAGGAAGAAGATTGTGAGGGGTTACCTTCTCCTGCAGAGGTAGGGAGAAGTCTGTTTAAGGCCAGCTTAGACCTCCAGTCAGACAAAGCTCTGGCCTGAAATGGAGCAAGCAGAGCGATACTCATCAATATGTAAGGCCATCAAACAGTATGAACACTTGAATGCGCATCTTGTAATGGAATTTTATGGCCACAAGAAATGTAGCCTTTAAAACGGGAAGTTTGACAGCCATTGTAGATCATATACCTTTAAGAAGCTATCCAGGGCCTTGCATAAGTGTACAAGTACTGAGCACGTGCGAACCTGACTGCCATTTTGTAGTTAGCTATTGAGATGTGAACATGTATATATGTTAAGTTCTGTCTGTTAACTACTCTGTTCGTATTTAAAGATGCTGCTGTCCATCCTGATGTTTCTATGCATTAAAGCATATAAACAAAACCCCAAGCCTTATTATTTGTAACAAAGATGAACAGGCAACATGGTGTCAGAAGCGGCATATCTAAAAAGAACAGATACCAGAAAAGTGCATGAAGCTAAAAAAGGCTTGGCGAAAATGATTTAAGGCACTTGTCCAGATGCTGGTGGAATATAGATGAGTGGATCATCCTAAAAAATGTGCAAACTTTGCAAAACAGGTCAGAAATGAATTTCAGGTATTAAAACTTGCTCAGCACTATACAGAGCATTCCAAATGATATTTGTATATATTGATATGTATGATATTGATAAAAATATTTGAATTATGATGGAAAATGTTTGAATTGCATAAAATGAATAAAATGAGAGAATGACTGCATTTTCACTAAGCATATGTATTTTCGTATTAATTAAGCAAAGGCATCCAAGTTATCAGAAGTGTATAAAGTGTTTACATGCTTGTGCAGTGTTACAATAAGGCATATTTCACAAAGTACAGCCATTACAAGGCATATTTCGCAAAAGTATAGAAATTACAGGGCATATTTCACAAAGTGCAGCCATTGCAAGGCATATTTCACAAAGCAAAGTATTTCAGAGAGTTTATTGTGCGTTTGAATGTTGTTACAAGCTCACAGAACAGTTTGTTCATGCATAATTACAAGGGCCATATTTTCAGTGCATTTGTGTATACTTTGTGTGCATGGCAGATGGATTTCGAAAATCCAGTGCACTTGTATTGGACAGTAATATTGCTGAGAACTGGAGAGTATTTGAGCATGAGTACAACATTTTCATACAGGCCGCATTTTCTGATAAAGATGATTGTACAAAGGCATTTATTCTACTTAATTTAGCTGGGTCAGAAACTATAGAAAGGGAACATTCATTTGTGTATGCACCTGCTATCTCTACAGGAGAGGGGGAAACCATCACATTTTTGTACCAGCTGAGTCAAAGGAGGACCCTGAGTGTTTAAAACATACATTTAGAGAAATGTGTAACCCCCATACAAATGTTATAATGGAAAGGCACTTATTTTATACAAGGGATCAAAAGCCTGGTGAAACTTTTGCAGCATATATAACTGACCTGAGAAATAAAGCTAAAATATGCAGATTTGGTGATTTAAGGTATGAGTTGATAAAAGACAGTCTTCTTTAATTTCTCCAAGTTTTTTGGGGTTCTAATACCATGACGGGAATGGACCACATTCCTCAGTCAAAGTACGATTAAAGTTCATGAAATTAGTATTATTTCACTCTTTGATGTCAGCCAGTAGTGCTCTTCACAGCACCTGCAATGTGCCCAGTAATGACTCCTTCTGCAATTCGTACATAGTTACATATATTGGTCTTCTTCTTCTTTCGGCTTTTCCTGATTAGGGGTCGCCACAGTGGATCACCTGTCCGCTCATGATTGGCAGTGGAGTTTTACAGTGTCGTGTTGCCAGCCCAGTGCCCAACCTTCCACAGAAGGCACACACAAGCACACACTCATGCCTAGGGCCAATTTAGAGTGTCCAATCCACCTACATCTTTGGGATGTGGGAGGAAACCAGAGCACCCGAAGGAAACCCACACGACCACAGGGAGGATATGCAGACTCCGCACAGAAGGTACCCCAGCCGAGGATCAAACCAGAGAACCTCTTGCTATGAGGCGGCAACACTAACCGCTGCACCACCGCGGCTGCCCAGTTACATGTATTGGTAACATATCTAAATACGATTGTAGACTCTTCTTTATAAGACCTGTTGCTCCTACTACTATTGGAACTGTCTAGGTATCTTTCTTCCGCATTGTGTGGTATAAAAAAAGATCCTGTGAGAAAGATTTTGCTATGTGACAGTGATTTAACTTTGAATAAAGCTATTGAGATTTGTCAGATATACGAGCTCACAGAAAAGCACACACATATGCTTACAAATGAGAGCAGATCTAGAAGGCACAATGATAAAGCTCATGTTGATGGTATGCAGCACGTGGTTAAAAGAAACAGGCCCAAGCACATGGCAGCTGTAACCCCTGCAGCACCTACTGGTAAACCCCAGAACTTTCAACCAAGTTCCACAGTTTGCACAGTCTCAGTGAAGCATAGGAGTGAGTCATCAAACTCAAAGCATGGGCCCCACCCACTTTCATTGCCAACTGTTGTAATTGTGGTAGTAACAATGAATCTAAAAGGGAAAAATGTTTAGCTTTTGGTCAGCAATGCCACAAATATAATAAATGGAATTACTTCAAAAGATTTTGTAAATAAAAAGGCCCACATTTTTTTATTAAAAGGGAACGTTTTAAGAAATGAGTTGATCATTTAGACAGTGGCAAGCCTGTTAATGGTGTGTCAGTGCTTCATGAAATGGTCAGTGCAGTAGATTTAAGGGCAAAGAATGAAGTATTTTGTACTGTTTGGATAAATGGCAAACCCATAGAGCTCAAAGTTGACACAGGCTCCAAGTGCAATGGTATGTCGGCAGAAACATTTGCTAGTGTGTATAAAGGAAAAAAGCTTGATATGGCAAGGTGTGCAAAACTTGTTTCTTATGGAGGTGAAGAAATTCAAACTGAAGGCTCAGTAGTTCTTTCACATTACTCTGCTGTAAGAAGCTATGACTTATTTTATGTGGTCAAGAAGCACGTCCAGACATTATTAGGGCTATGACTCTTTAAAAATGGGACTACTGTCATTTAACACGGAAGTCCACCATATTAGCTTAAAAGACCACTACTTTAATTTTGCCCAGCACATTTTTTTCTGCCTATACTGATCTTTTCCAAGACAAACATGGCAAACTTCCATTTGTGTACTCCATGAAGTTAGACCCAGAGATCACTCCAGTTATCAGGCCAGCACATAAAGTTCCAATAGCCATGCAGAACAGAGTGAAAGCCGAGTTAAAGTGGTGCGACAAGGTGTGATTTGTCCAGTGGAACCTCCAACTGAATGGGTATCTTCCATAGTAGTAGCTCATAAGAAAAGCTCAGATGACATCAGAATATGTATTGAGCCATGAGATTTGAACAAAGCACTAAAAAGACCTCATCATGTAATGCACACAGTCAAAGAGTCGCAGCCTTAGTGCCAAATGCCAGTATTTTTTCTGTCTTGGATGCAAAGAGTTCATTTTAGCAAATTCAGCTTGACAGAAAATCCTCTTTCCTCACTACTTTTAGTACTCTGTTTGGCAGGTACAGATTTTTGAGAATGCCGTTTGGGATAAATTCTGCAAGTGAAGTCTTTCAACATGCAATGGAGCAAATTTTTTCTGGGTATCCTTGTGCTATCACAGTAGACGTACTAGTAGGAGGTCGTGATGAAGCAGAACATGACAGAAACCTCAGAAAAGTTGTAGAAAGGGCATTTCTAGTGAATCTTAAGCTCAATCCACACAAATGCAAATTCAGGCTACAAGAATTTACTTATGTTGGTCATTTTACTAGTACAGGCCTATGACCAGATCCTTCAAAGCAAATAGCCATTCTCGAGATGCAAGCTCCAGACAATGTTCAAGCCCTGCAGTGTTTTCTTGGCATGGTCCACTACCTAAGCAAGTTCATCCCAGACTTGAGCCAACTTTCAGCACCACTCAGACAGCTGACACATAAAGATATATCCTGGTCTTGGTTAGAGCAACACCAAAGAGCATTTGATGTCCTGAAACAGATAATTGCTAGTCCACCAGTGCTCAGATACTTTGATGTTCACAAGCCAGTTACACTTTTCTGTGATGCTTCAAAATTTGGTCTAGGTGTAGTCATTCTACGAGAGGATCAACCTTTAGCCTCTACATCGAGAACTCTTACCCAAACTGAGATGAAGTATGCCCAGATTGAGAGAGAGCTTTTGGCAATTGTGTTTGCATGTTCCAAGTTCCATGATTATATTTATGGTAGACCTATCCAGATCGAAACAGACCACCAACCATTAGCCACTATCCTGAGAAAGCCATTGCATTCAGCTTCAGCCAGACCGCAGTGCATGATGCTGAGATTGCAAAAGTACAATTTCCATCTTGTCTACAAGAAAGGCAAACAACGTAGTCTTGCAGATACATTATCCAGATCGCCCAAAATTGCCACTGAAAAGAGTGAAAATCAAGGGTCTCATTCAGCTGATGATTTTGAAGTCATGGAAATGAGAAATTTTTCCTCCACGTGTCTTGATGAGCTGAGAGACCACAAAGCTACAGATCCAATTTTACAGCAGATGAACAATTTCCTCAATCAAGGATGGCCATCAAAGCAATCTAGTTTACTTCAAGAACTGCAACCTTATTTTCCATACAGTGATGAGATTTTGGCTGATGAAGGTATCATTATGAAAGGTCCGAAAGTCATTGTTACAAAGTCCTTGCGACCAGAATACATTACCTTTTTGCATCGTGGTTACCCAGAAACTGAATGTACCAAAAGGGTGAGAGGACTTATATTTTGGCCTTCTATGAGAGAGCACTATTATCTCGTTCCGTGTGTAATAGTACAAAGCCACATCAACAGAAGGAACCACTTCAGATTAACCAGATTCCAGAACTACCTTAGTTGACAGTAGACACAGACATCTCAGAGTGGAATGGTCAACATTATTTGTTGTTAGTAGACTCTTTCTCTAATTGGCTTAAGATTGACTTACTTGCTAACCTAGCATCCAGTACTGTCATTACTAAGATGAAGCATCATTTTGCTGTACATGGGAGTCCACACAAAGTTATTTCTGATAATGGCACGCAGTTTACAAGCCAACAGTCCAAATGATTTGCTAAAGAATGGGACTTTACTCATGTCACAAGTAATCCAGAGCACCTGCATTCAAATGGTTTGGCAGAATGCCCAGCGTAAAGTGCAAAACAATTACTTGAGAAGTCAGAACGAGATATTAGTGATGTTTTCCTGAATCTCACAAATATTCCTCATGATAAACATCTTGGTTCACCTGCTCAGAGACTTCTGTCAAGACAAACCAGAACCACATTACCAATCAGTAGTCAATTGTTGGTTCCATGTGTCAAGAACAACAGATAAAAGCCAATCTGTTTATTTATTTTATTTATTTATTGATGTTTGTTAACCGGGTTAGTCCAGCTGGGCTTTTGGCCCTTTTTCAGTGGAGACCCGAGGAGAAAAGCTCCAGTACATAATATAAAATTACATAAAGTCACAACTTTGCAATAAAAATTATATGTTACGTAGTACAAAATGTAGAGAAACTCACAACTTTACAATAAAAATACATGTTACATTACTTTGAGAGAATAGAATTTTGAAAAATATCTGTAAGATAAGCCAGAGGCTTGCATGCATAATATTTTTAGGAAGGTTGTACAGACAAAAGCCTATGACATTTGATTAGTTTTGGCAAAGAAATGTTGATATAGGTGGAAGTTTCTTAGTCTAGGTTCAGTTGAAAAAGTGCCTAACCCAGAAGTCCTACTATGATAAGACCAGTAAACTGCTCAATCCATTATGAGCGGGAGAAGTGGTAAGGATGCAAATGTACAAAGGTTATGATTGGATTGGTGTCATGAAGAATATTGGTCCAGAGCCGAGATCGTATGTTGTGAAAACAGGAGGAGGAATCTTTAGGCGGAATGGGAAACATTTGAGACCGGTGTCTGAGCCTATACCACAGCAGATAGTCTGTGAGAAAGACTCTCTATCTCAGAGTGAGCTGTCTGGTGTTCCAGTTCCAGAGAACATTCCTGTTCTTATGACAAATACAGAAGTTCCTAATATGAGTTGTGCACCACAGACTGTCCCTGTTGCAAAATTTAGTCCCAACTGTTTTGTTACGAGATGTGGTCGAATCTCTAAATCCTGTAGCAGATATGAAACAATGCAGTCATGAACATTGTAGTTTGTTCCTCATGTACATAGTAATGCATGTTTAGCTCTGCTATTGTTTTGCATAAAGGGCAGTCTTTTTAAGAGAGAGGATGTAGATCAATATATGTGTATATACCTTTAAGAAGCTATCCAAGGTCTTGCACAGGTGTATAAATACTGAGCACGTGCAAGCCTGTCTGCCATTTTGTAGTTAGGTGTTGAGATGTGAACATGTATGCATGTAAGGTCTGTGTGTTAACTAGTTTGTTCATATTTAAAGATGTTCCTATCCATCCTGATGTGTTTCTGTGTATTAAAGCATCTAAACGAATACCCATGACACCTTATTATTTGTAACAGAGACAAATGAGCTGCAGCCATCTTGAAACAACAAAGTTAGCACAAACCACAAAGGGGAAAGCTACACCAAAGTACAAAACACTAATTAAACTAACCAATACAAACAACCCTTCTTGAATAGTAGCCCTGACTGACAGCAGAAAGAAAAGTTAACTATGTACTGCGGTAAATATATTTTTTTTATATGTAAGTATTGGAAGCAAACACCTCAAAAGAGGTAAAAGGAAAAAAAAGACAATAAACACTAGCTAAGAATCTCTCAACTATATAGTAAAAGTATAAATAATACCACTTATCAGCTAATAGCACTGAGCCAAGCAAACCACTTCTGTAACATTCTAGCTTCAGTTTAGATCTGAGGCATTCCATTGATGGAGGGGAATTATTGGTTGAAGAGAAGCCTGTGCCTTGAATCCAAAAAGTCTAGACCTGCTGATGTCTGATCTTTTTGGATCTGATAGACCCATACATTTTCATGTATTAATCATACAGCCACGAGATGGTTGAAAGACTTATTACATATAACCGTCAAATTTAAAATAGTATTGGATACTACTTCTGCTTCTTATGAAATTAAAGGAGTCTGTCTTATCCATAATTACTACTGTTTAATATCTTTATTAACATACTCCCCTCTCATTTCATAACTATCTGACTGCAATGCAGATAACATGGCAGTTTATAGACTTGCTTCTTTACCCTTAATTTTCAAAAAAGAAGAAAAATTATGTACATTTTTTCTCAAACTGGCTACTAAAATGAACCTTCTAAACCAACTAAAAACATTTTTTCAGACTTGCAAATTCTTCACAGAATACTGCTGTGTAGGTACATGGCTGGACTACGATTTAAATTCCAGCAACATACGTGTAACAAGAGCTATATAATACACAAATCCCTCTTTTGGGCTAGAAAGTTATCTCACTTTTTTCCCTCCATTGTGCTATAGATAAAAAGATTTTACTTCCACAACTTGAATATGGCCTCCCAGTGATGTATGCAGCTTCCAGGAAAAACATATCATTCATGCTGCTGACAGTATTCAACTGGATTTGCAGGTTCATAACCCTCTCCTCTGCTTCAGAGCACCACTGACAAACCCTCACAAACGCCAAATGGCTACCCATAGAGCAAGTTCACAGTTGCATGTAGGATCTTATTTATTTAAACTTCTTAACTTAAACTCATTCCCATCTCATGCATGCTTGCTTACAATTAGGTCTTCCAGTTACCATCATCAGTCCCTTCCCTCCTTTAGACAGACCTTGTAATCCATTGAAATATCCTTCACTACATTAAGCATTCTTTCTCATTCATTAGACTAAGAGCTTTGGGAATCATTAATACCTGTTTTAAAAGAAATTCAGTCTTACCACAAGTCCCATGCTGAATTCAAAACGCATGTCATGAAAATAACTAAATGTAACTTTTTCTACAACATCCCTGTCACATAGTGTGTTTGAGGTGTAAAACTACTTCCTCAGTTAATTAGTTCAGCTGTAATTTTCACCAGAAATCTTTGGCTTTTATATTTCTTTCCATTCTCAGTAAAATAAATCAACCAACATTCCTCTCCCAGAATACTGTACTGTTTGTAGTTTGAATAATGCTTAATACAGTTCAACTGTTTTTAAGCAGTTTACTCTTTGTGTTACAAACTAAATAGCTTTGTCTGTTTACTGTTTTGCTTATAATTTCTTATAGCTCTGTTTTTACTCTTATTTTAATTGTTTGTAAGTCTAAGCAGGCCTGAAAATTGTGGATCAGCACTTCACCCTGGTTAATGTATTTACATGACTAAAACAAATTACTCTTTTGGGGGAGGAGGGTACTTCAGTTGCTTGGTAACCAGGCCAGATGTTAACAGATGTTGTTGAATAGAAACCCATTTGTTGTATTTTCTGATATAAAAGCCAGTTCCTCAAAGATATACTAATGCAGTGTGGGTAGATGTATGTTCTGTGTGTAAAAAGAGTCAGGCAAGTGAAACTCTGTGCTGTAGGATATACTATAATATATCTATTATCTAAGGCAGTGGCAATGTGAAGGGGCAGTTGTGTGGGGGCAGAAAGTAGTTACAGTATCAGAGCTTCACTTACCACATGGCCTCATTTCTTCATTTTCAGATGTTTTATAAGAGATATTACTAGTACTAATCAAGTCATCTTTCACTGACAGTTATGGCTTGTGCATGTATGTGGTTTGACACAAAACAGGATAAAGCAGAACTGCAAACTAACCTTTTTGGAAAGGTCAAGAGTTCTACATTTTTCCTAGTATACAAATCCTGTTTGTAGTTACTAAATATGAAACCTAGGTAATCATACAAAATATATTAACTTGACGGACTGTAATTTTGCACATGAAAAACAAAGGTCATCAGCATCCATTTTATTAAAGTCTATTTATAGATCTGCAAGCCAGACTTATTCATCTTTAGGGGACTCATTGCACATCTGGCATATAATCTTTTGTGGAGAAGCAGGGACAGCTAAAAAAGTGGCAGTGAGAGGGGTGCACAGTGAAATATTCAAATGCCCTTTACTTAACTTTATTATTTAATTTGTAGAATTCAGCCAGTACGATCGGATCCTGTGAGCATGCCTGGCTCATCCTCGCGAGCATTGTCTGATCGCCGAGGGGTTTCGATGGTGATTGATGCAAACTCAGGTAGGAATAAAATCAGTATTATTTCCTTTTCAGTAACTGCCAATCACTAAATCATCATTGATTATCAGGTGCTGCAGGTTGATATAATATTGCATGTCATGTTACAGCAGAACCACCTAAAGGAAAGAAGTAATAATTTTGACTAGTGCTGCTGTTTGATTGTGTGATGCTGTACTGTCTGTGTTGGACTGCTGGTTGTAATGGATAAATTGATCAATAGTGTAGAATCTGTAATGAAAGTTTAGTGACTTTTTACTGTTTGTACTGGGAAGGGGTACTTTGACCACACTGTTTGTTACAGGGAGGAAGACAAATTTTACAGTGCTAATAATATTGTAATGTGAGTTTCTGTTGTGGTATCATTTATTTAGTTTAAATAACATTATAAAGTAGAATGTAGTCATCCACAGATGTTATTATAATTGAAGACACAAATGAAGTAGATATCTGAGTACATGTAGACCCACTCTCTGATAATGAATATGATCCCATTTAATGTTAAAAGTGTTCTACTTAAAAAAAAAAAAAAAAAAGTTTCTCTCTTCACTTCTGCCTTTCTGCGCCGGTGCACGTAAAGTGGTACTGACAGCAGTGCTTCATGTTAACTTCTGTACAGCTGCAGAACATCTGAAGAGTTGCACAGCAGGACTTCGTCAATTAAAATCTCTCACAAGTAGAATTACTAAACATACAACGTTAGTCAAGAGCCCCGAGGGAATTTATAATCTAGAGTGATTTGAAAATCCCAGGGCAGGCTGCTGATTGGATCAGGTTTTTAAGTTTAAAAGGAAACTGTAACAAGTACAGATTTTTCTTTTTTTTTAATAAAGATGTAACAAGAGTTAAGTGCCTTTCCTGACAGAGCTATTTCCTCAGTAGCATGTAACTTAATATTTGTTTAACAAGAGGATTTTACTTAAAAATATATTGTCAGGTAAGAACCTCTTGAAAGGTTTGTCTTGCTGCCTAGATTGCTATTACTAAACACATATATTTTTTTATATTTCTAAGAATATCTTATAATATAATAGCTTCTTCCCTTCTCTTGTTTATTGAAGTGTGGTGATTGTATTCAAAATTGTGGCTTAATAAAAACTCCAATTAATATGAATGGTCTTTGCTAACCTTACAGCAGTCTAAACCTTAGGAAAAGAGTATCTTTAATGTGGTATTATTCTGGTTGTTTCTTTTATCAGCATCCAGCTGGGAAATGTCTCCTGCTGTATTTCATTGCATTTGCACCTTCTATAAAAATGAACAGACTTAAATAGTTCCCAATTGTTTCTTTTTTTCTTTCTTCAGTTACTAGAATTATACTTAAATGAGTGGATGTCTCCAGAAGGAATATAATACTCAAAAAATTATACCTTATTTTGTAGCTAGGATAATGTCATCTTAATTCTGCACGAAAGGAAGACAAATGTCATGACCATCCTACATGAGTTTTCCTTAAAAATCTGCAGCTGTGACATTTTTATATACTTATCCAGTCTTTTTCAAGCAAAGGTCTTGCAACACACTGTAACTGTATGAGACACTGGCCGTCAAACAGCGATTTAAAAATAAAATGTGCAATTACCATTTATGAAGGGCAGATCTTACGGAGTTTCGACTGAAATTTATCCTTGTTTGATAGCATGGCCAAACTGTAATGCTTAGTAAAAGCATGGCTGCAGTTAAGTGAATTTTAATGACTAAAACTTGTCAGATATTAGCAGTTGAGAAGGCCATATGTTATTTTGTGCGTATTTTATGTATACCAATTTGTATATGACTTACAGTGGAGAGATGCTACTGCTTCACTGAAACTTGCACAGACGTTTTGCTTGTGTTTTTGTTAAAATGTTTTTGGAATTGTTGAATAAGAAAAAATAATTTCCAGGTATGACTGGGAAACAAGAAATGCAAGCAGTGTAACTTGATGATATAAATAAGTCCAGAACTGTTTCTAGCTAACTTGATACTTGTAGTGAATGAAGCTTGAAAAAGTACTCAGTGAAAAAAAAAGTAATGAAATCATGAAATTGCACAAATTTATATTGTGGTAACACAGCACTTCAAAATATACAGTAGGATGAAAATTAAGTATTGGTAACAGTCTAATAAACATTTTATTTATTTAAATTTATTAACCAGGAGGCCTACCTGAAAAGTTCACTTTTAGTAGTAGAGCATTTTTTAAACAAGAAAAGACGATACAGACAATGACATTGGTTAATCTACAGCTGTAAGAGAGAGTGAATATGTATTAATATAGAAGTGTTTCACTGAAATGTTTGACAGTGAACACTGGTATGCTTGTACATGAAAAAGGAGTGCATGTGAATAAAATGTATACAGCAGTTCACAGCTACATAATGATAACTAAGCAGAAATTTGAGGTTATTCCATATTTACAAACCATTGTAAAAGCAATCATTTAGCAGAAGTTTGACTTCTTCCCATTGATGTACATGCTTAAGTTACTCCACAGTTACATAACCATTTTTTCAGTGATCGTTAAGCAGGGATTTTTACTTTTTTTTCTGGATTTAGTACTCTTCAGGTAGTGTGGTAGTTCTTTCCAGAACTTGCCAGGAGGTCAAGAATCATGAGTCACCAATCCCCTTTTTCATTTTTATCAATTGTATGCCCTATTAATGTGCACAATTTCAGTAATTTTTCAATGTACGATGGTAGCACTTAAGCTTCTTCCTTTTGTGCATGAGATGGTGGTGGGAAGATAGGTTAAGGTCAAGAAATGTTTTTTAAATTCATTTGTCAGTGCAAGTTATAATTTCTGTGGTGCTGGGCCTTGGCATTACCGGTAGTTTAAACTATACACATGGGGGATGTACAAATGGATAAACGGGCAAGCATTTGCAGATGCATGTTAGTGCCCCTTGATGTGCTGCAGGCTAGGAGGCTACCCTGCCTGCTTAAGTCTGTAAGTGGTCTTGGCTGTTGAAATCAAACATATCAGGTGTAGAATAGTGAACAGCTAAGGGCAGTTCATGTTACTGGCTGCTGGGCTGTAGCCCTTCAGTTTAAAAATGAAAAAAAGAAGACAAAAGAAAAGAAGAGAACTTTGATTTCCTTTCTTGGGTGCTTGGAACCCCACAAATTCACATGCATAGAGTTCCGAGAAGCTCTTCATTAAAAAAATAAAAAATAAAAACGATCAGCATGTTTTGCTTGGGACTTCATAAATTCATTACTTCCAGTCCCTATAGCTGTTATGGACATTGGAGAAGTTATTCAGCAAGTGCTTCACAGGACTGCTGCAGAAACAGTGAGGAGCCCTGTGATGATGTGAGGGAGTGCCAACTGTGCCAGGGGGAGTAAGGCCGTACATGTGAACATAAGTCAGCATAGCTAGCTGGAGTTTTGTAAATAATTATATGTCATTTGAATATCAAACTGATTTGTACAGATGCTTGTGTCAAAAATGTATTTGTAAAGTTGCTTGTGTTAAAAGTGTATCAACAGTGGGAATTGCTGGACATAAAAGAAATATACATGTATGTCAGACTATATTGTTGTAACTGATGAAATGTATATATTTTAACAGAGGATACTGGAAGGAAAGGGTTATGCTCAGCCCAGCTTACCTTAAGAAAAATAGCCTGAAATTAAATGATTTGGTTTAGGCTATAAAGATTTTATCTTACAGGTCTGAATGCAGCCAGAGACGCAATATCTGTGAAAAGCCTGGGCTGGGATCCTGCTCTGTCGTCCTTCGTGGTGAACTAATTGCCGCACGAGGTGCCAGAGCATGGTTTGTTAGTTTCTGCAGAGAGGATGGAAGTGTTGGAATTGTTTTACAGTTTCTAGATGCTGTAATAAACCTTAGCTAAATCTTTGTGTGTGTATTTTGAGACAGCAGTGCCAGATCCTAGCTCAGTTTCAAATGAGATGGTAGTGTGGGAACCACAGAGTCAGGTGACCAGATGTGATGTCATTCTGTAGCTAGCACTGAAACTTTATTTGAATACTAATGAGAGATGTGAGGTATGCACTCTGTTTTTGGACCTGACAAGATACTTATCCACTTTCATCATGCCTTGCTTTAGTAAGTAACTAGAAACAGTAATTCTTCAGTCAGTTAACAAAATATAGTGAGATTAGCTAAATGTTTTTTTTTTCTGTATCTGTCTGAGTCTTTCCATCTGTGATTTTTTTATATTTTCTGTGATTGAAACTGTGGTGTTTATTGTAAATAGATATTCAGTATTTTCATGCTTTTTTATTATTTATTAAATATATCTAAACCTTTTATTGTGGCTGATCTTTTAAAAAACATTTGATCTTTGAGAGTACTTGCATTTATTTAGTGGCATTGTGGCTCCACATTCCTGAAAGTCTGGCTGCTTGGTTAAACAGTACCATTTGTATAAGTGCATTTGAGTAACCTGGTAAGAGCCTTAAAGTAGCTGTCTTCAGATGTTCTGGAGGCAGCAAATCTACCGTATAGTATGTGCAGAGGTGGCAGAGTGGTAAGCTGTGCCAGCCTTTCCCAGGTGTATGTGTGTGTGTGTGTGTGTGTGTGTGAAAATCAAATCTCATAGTGTGTGAGACAACTACTTTGAACAGGGACACTGAGAGCACTGATTTCAGTGAGAGAGTGGTGGAGGACTTGGCTTGGAACACCTGGCTAAGACTCAGCACTATAGTGGTCAGTGGGGCATCTTATTTGGGCCCTGGAGAGGAATTCTAGTCCCTGGACTGGGGTGTGCATTCTCTGTGTGCTTTTTTAGGGAAATTATATTTGATACAGAGGGCTGCATCTGAAAATACTGTATGTGTCTATTTTTCTCACTGTGACTGTTCCCCACTGGTGTCAGTGGTGAGGATTGAAGCTCCTTGATTAGTGGCCCAGAGGAGGATGTCTCAAGCCCTTTTGATTATGTTGTCCACTTTTATGTTTCAGTTGATTAGAGTTATGGATGATGTATAGCTCACGGATTTATATTTATATCTAATTGAAAGACACAAGACTGTAGAATAAAGAATAATGCTACTATAATATTTGAGTAAAGATGTATAAATTGACTGGAGTGCCATGGTTTTTCATGTAAAATTTGTAAGTATTGTAGGTAAGGCTTGAAGTATGTAGTAACAGAAATAAAGATGGTTGCAAAAAAAAAAAAGCTACAGGTTTGTATGTGGTATAGAAGCTCAATGAGGAAACCTCATGCTTACTATTCAGAGTAAGAAGCCAACATGTGAAGTAAATATGAAATGAAGGAAGAGGATAAAACACTAGTTCACAAATGAGGTAGAAGTAAATCTTAAAAGAATATTTGCAGCATTTCGGAAATATAATGATGCATTAAACAAAGTTGACAACAAAGAACAACAGTAAAGCAAAAGGTACAGTGCATTCAAAAAGCATAGGTAAATACTGGTGAAGGAGACCCAGGTCATTATAAATGATTCTTTCTACAGATACATTGGAGAGCAAAGAATAACAAAGAAATGGATCCAACCATCTATCCAGCCATAACCCTTTTTTCCCAACTTTGCACATGGGGTCTGTTCAACAGTGCTTATCTTGAGCCAAGGTTTACACCATTGGGTGGCTAGCCCTACTGCTGTAGTTCATCTACACCACACAACACACATCTATGGCCAATTTATAGTGTATTCACTCCACCTACTGTATGTCTTTGGAATGTGGGAGGAAACCCAACCGAACACAGGGAGAACATACAGGCTCCACACACAAGGCGCCCCGGCCGAGAATTGAAATGGGGAACCTCTTGCTGGGAGGCGACAACACTATCTACTGTGCCACCCAAAGAGATGGATAGTAAAATTAAAATGGATCTGAGCATATTCAATAAAGGACAGTGAAAAGCATTGCTGCTGAATGAAAACATCTGACGAATATTCATAGAAGAGGAGAATGGTGATGGGTCATCTTGAGCTAGTATAGGTGGCCAGGATGGGATGTTTCATCCCTTTCATTTTACAAAAGTAGGGAACATGAGAAAACTCCAAAAATTAAAAGTGCCTGAAACAATGGGGGGTGATGGGATTCTTCCCAGAATGCCTTAATCATAGGATCATGGGAAGTTACTAAGCTATTGGTACTGAGGCCCTTACAAGCCTAGCCAAGAATTTAGCCCATGTTCCAGCAAGTCGGCATCTGATGCCACTGTATAGCAGGGAACACAGGTGGAATCCCAGGATTGCATTATCTGTTCCCCATCCAGTTATCCAGGTTGCGTTTAAAAAGTGTTAATGAGGTACTCTGCTTGATGAGGAGAATGAGTCTTTTCCACAGAAGGGGGTGTCTGTGGGACACAAATCTGTCCCGCCAACACGTCCTATTGATGTCACAGACCAGGTTGAGGTCGAGTGTGTGGGTTACTCGAGTGGAGCATGACTTGCGGATATGCAACAGCCCCATCAAGGTGGGGTCTCAGATTGCTTAGTATGCCAGACAGAGGTAACCTCTGAGGAGTCTGTATGAGACTGAGTAGAATGACAGGGGCTTTAGCCAATCTAGGGTAGATGTTTGAGGCCCTGGATTCTCCTGGTGAGGAAACTCTGTAGTCTCTCCAGTTGCTGCATGTGCTTTGTGAGGTATGTGCCGAAAGGGACATTGTGCTCAGTAATGTGTCTTATAAGGGAAGAATACAAGGATTTAATGACCACCTTGTCTCTGGATGAGATACCCTTACTAATGAGGTGGGTCATGTAGAAAGTATGCTAGTATTGCTAGGAGCTGGTGATGTCATTAAATGTCATTTTTACCAAATCTTGAGGAAGGTGTGACTCCTGAAGACTCTTCTCCACAGGAGTGGGCACAAAACAAATGCAGGAATTCACTGACCTATTATCTATTCCCCCTGCATTGTAGGTAGTCTCTGCTGAAAGAGAATCAGACTCTCTACAAGACAGTGGAGTACTGGATATATGGCATTATGGATTTGTGCCAAGAATCTTATACCGGAGAATTCTGATAGGGTTCTTTGAGTATCCAAGCAACTAGATCAAATAAGGCTAAGGACACGACCTACATGGACTTAAGTAGTTGACATGGTACCAGACAGCTGGTTAGTGCATAACTCCATAAGACATGAGTGGTTCCTTGGGTGATAGTGTAGACAAAACACAAAAGGTGTAAGGACAGTGAGGAATTATCACCGCAGTTGTCCTTTTCAGTCTTTTTTTGAGTGGCATTATAAACAAATGGAAAGGAAAAGCTGTCTTTTTGTAGAATTTCAGTTTAAAGTTGACACTCTGTGTATTGAAAGGATTATAAGAGACATAAAACATTCAGTGAAAAAAAACATTGCATATGGGAAGCAGGCACACAGTAAAGAAAACATCCATCACTGTTTTGTACTTCTGTAATAAATACCTCAATGTTCAAATTTTATTAAAATGGCATGTACTTATTTGTAATCTTTGCTCTGGGAATCCACACCTTAGCATGAATCTGTTGTTTAAAAATAATTGTGGCAGATCTACATTTTACACTGTACTGTGTAACATGGAATAGCCTTCCCCTTTTCCTTGATCAAATCAACTGTGTGTGTGTGTGTGTATTTCTAAAGATATTCAGAGCTCCTACACTTGTTAGCTAAACTCTCCCTCTGCGTATCACCCACCATCCATATTCCTCTCAGACCTTCATACTCTGACTTAAGTAATTGTCCCTGTTTGTGAAGAGGTTTTCTGATGGCACTTATTTCAGCTGTATAATTTATATAGTATGCTGTAATATTAACAATCTGTGGCATGTTTTTATTTACTGAAGTATATTTACAAATATAATGTTTTAGTATGTTATGTAGCATTGACATAGGAATTTTTTTTATCTGTAACTATCCTGGCTATGCAAAAAAATCCTGTCCATCCACAGAGTATATTCTAAGCTGTAAATACTTTTTTCCACAAACCTCACTTTTTAAAATCATGTTCTCGCAAATTAAGATTTTGTTCATGACCCACAAAAATGTTTATCTATTGATATGCACTGTTGTCTGCTTGTTTTATTCTGTGTTCAATTTGCATTCATTCTGTTAAATTCTATAAAGCAGTTTTTCTTTATCTCCTTTTTGAACCTTTTGTTCATGACATGGAACTCTTGTCCCTAGGCCTCTGCAGCAAATGAGCAACTTATTCTCAGATTTGGATAAACAAGCCAGTGCATTTCTTTGTGCCGGTCCCAAGCCCGGATAAATGGGGAGGATTGCATCAGGAAGGGCATCCGGCATAAAATTTTGCCAAATCATACATGCAGACAACAGTACAGATATACATAGCGGATCGGTCGAGGCCCGGGTTAACAACGACCGCCACCAGTTACTGTTGGCAAACAGGGTGCTGGCGAAAATTGGGCTACTGTTGGCCAAAGGAGGAGAAGAGGGGGAAGGCATACAGAGCAAGATGCAGAGGACAGGAAGAAATGGAAACAGTTGATCTGCTTTGGCGACCCTTAATGGGAGCAGCTGAAAGAAGAAGAAGATTCTCAGATTTACTTTACTAATAAATGAATACATCCTAGCCCTTTGGCTTTGTACTAATTTGAGTTTTTGTAGTATTTTTGATACTTACCATAAATGCGGTCGAGTGGCATTCAAAAGACATGTGTGAATGGGCGTGTCTTCGTTGAATGTTGGCCGTTGAACTGGCACCTCGGCACCGTAAAAATCTACTGCCAATCATTAGTGGACCGGAGTTCCGCTGTGGTGACCCCTATGTGGGAAAAGCCAAAAGAAGAACAAACCGTAAATGTTCTTTTCCTTGTCCTGAACAGATCACCTTTATATTACACTGATTTCATACTTGTATCACTCTTATTGTTTCTTCTGATTTGTATTTTATGATCGTAATAAATTAGTAATAAATGTGTGCACAATTGGAAGAGAAGCAAAAGCAGCAAATATTAAGAAAAAGGACCCGGGAGCAAACATTACTGTTTGACCAAAAAGTAAGCAGACATTTTGTGAGACAGCAGTAAGGATAGCTGATGGGGGTATTGTAATGTACCAAATGACTTGTCAGCAGTTGAAAAAATATTATCCCTATGCACACGTTAATAGTAAGACCCCATCTGCAGTACGTCGTGCATTTCTCACATGAATAAAAAATAGAGAGAAGAGAAACTGTGGGGCTTGCAGCAAAATTGTCCATGGCTGCACCTGAAGTTGTATAAAAAAAAACAGCTGCATGTATAATCTTTGAAGAAAGAATGCAAAGGTGGTACATGATTTAATCTTTTAAGTACCGTAATAGAGTTCATTTAGATACCATCATTAAGGTGTCTATATCACATAGTCTAAGTATGACAACTTCGAATATGATATGGTCGAAACCATACGTTCGAAGTTGTCATACTTCGACTGAAAAAAAAATAAAAACAAAAAGGACGTACCTGAGGGTTGTAAGCAGGGGGCAATCCCCCCTGCACCCCTCACGTGGGGGGCTGCTCCACCCACACACACCCCGCTCTTTAAATTTGCCAACTCCGAGGTCGCGCTGCAGTGCAGTAAAGGAAATGTTCCCTTTACTGCACTGTAGCGTGACCTTGGAGTTGGTATATTTATAGAGCGGGGGGTGCAGGGGGGCTTGCCCCCCCCCCCACATGCATCCTTTTATTTTGTTTGCCCTTTTTTTTTAATTTTTTTTTTACACATAATCAAAGTTCTGTAACTTCAGACATATGTGTTTGTACATATGGTAGTCGAAGTTACGGAACTTCGACTGTGTGATATAGACCCTCATTAAGGTATAGCGATATATGAGAACACAAAGGAATGCTCCAAAGTTGCAAGATGGCTAGCTCAGGGGAGATGTGGGAAAGTACTGTTTCACAGAAGGGATGGTGGATGAATGGATCAGTCTTCATGAAGTAGAAGCAGGGCTGAAAACAATAAAAATTAATGAACGCATACAACAAATGGAAAGCAAATCTTAAGCTCACATGGTGAGTAGGGAAGTTTAAAGAAAAATGTTCAAGTAATATCCGCAGCTGACCTGCACTTTATCCAACAGGCAAGGAAATTGACATATTAGGCAGGCCAAAACCATATTTCTGTGTGTTTAAATTCCGTGTTTCTTTGTTGGCTTTATTATACATTCATGTTATGCATTTTATTCATGTTTACCAAGTTTTGCACACACACACACACACACACACACACACACACACACACACACACAGCCTATGTGCCTCTTCAGTAATATATCAGTTAAATAACTCCCTCAAAGTTCCACGATGGGCATGTAGAGACCTGTGGGAATGGACCTAGGACTTTGGGATGAGGCCTACATAATCTACTCTCTTATAGGCTGCTAGGCATTAATTGTTGATAGAGAATGCCTGAAATTAAATCTTTGTGATACTAAAGAAAATAACTTTATTTACCTGCATAGATGATGCTTGTCTAGACTGAAGTTGTGTAGGAGGTAGAAAATCATTAAAATATTCTGGGCAGGACAGCTGTAAACTGATGCTCTTGCTTTGTAATGTGACTGGAATTGCACTTTGATACAGGTTATTTATAAATGCAAAATAAGAGGGAAAATGGTCTTACTTGACTGTGTTGTAAATGTTGGGATGTGGCTGTTGTATCCTTTTTGTGTAAAGAAATGTTTAAAGTTATAACCATGCATATAGAATATTTTGTAGTGGTTTATTTATTTTACTGTTTCTTCTTCAAAAGTTAATTTAATATTTCCCACAAAACACAAATACATGCGAGAGATGCAACTATACGGCCAAACTGGAGGCTGAGCTCTCTCAACATAGGACTGGCAAGACCAGACAGGAGGAGAAGGCAACCACACACAATACATACCCAGTCACACATGGTACCATCACAACTTCAAATCATACACATACTCACACAAAGACATACTCGGAGGCTCTGGTCAAAAATTTACCAAAACAGCAGAGGCCACCAAAGCAGACACCCAAACAACTACCACCTCACGACCCAACACATGCAACACATAGACCACACAGTCAGAGTGTCAAACAGTCACAGCCCTTAAGGCCAAACAAAATGCCAGACACACTTGTCATTGGTGATTCCGTAGTCAGGCACACTGACGTCCCGCTCACCAGACTGAGTAAGGAGAAGGTCACAGTAAGCTGCCTGTCGGGCGCTAGAATCCGCCACATAACGCAAGCACTCAGGTCTCTCAACAGCAGGTACAAGTACGACTCGGTCATTGTCCACGCTGGTGTCAACGACCTGAGACGTACCTCCTTGGACTACATGAAAAGGGACGTCGAGGAGCTCTCTGATTATGTAGCCCAGGCAGGTATGACCCTGACCTTGAGCAGTATCCTACCTTCACCTAGAATGATGCCACAATACAGTGATAAGATGATCAGCTTTAATAATTGGCTTAAATTCTGGTGTCATTCAAAGGGGATCCAATGTCTGTCTGCCTGGGATGACATGCTGGACAAGCCACGCTGCTTCGCAAGGGACGGCTTGCACCTGTCACCCTGGGCTTCCGGATATTGGCAAAGGCTCTTGCCACCCCATAGTGCCTTTTTTAGGCAAGGCTCAAATTCTAAACGTACCACCCCAGAACACCAAAAAGGAAAAAACTAAGGGTAATGCTGCTCAATGCCAGAAGTCTCAATCTCAAGATGCACGCACTCGAGGCCCTTCTCAATATGGAGAACATCGATGTCTGTGCTGTGACAGAAACCTGGTTCAAGGCTCCTGAGAGCACCCCAGCACTAACAGGTTTCACCTCATATCATACGTTCCGCCCCAAAATCCGGACAACACCAAGAAAGGAGGGGGGGTGTCCATATTGATAAAGGAGACCCACACCTCAAGGTTGGTGGCAACGCACGATGCATCGGAGACCATCCAGGTGCAATTAACCATAGGCAAGACTGCTCTGCAATTTGTAGCATGTTACAGGCCACCCTCTCAAACTCAGGAACCTCACATGGCCTTCCTGAAAACATTGGAGGGATAAATGTATCTCCAAACACCATCATACTAGGTGACTTCAACTACCCTAATATAGACTGGGAACACTACTCAAGCCCGAACACTCTAACCCAAAGATTCCTGGAGTTCATAAACTCAAATGCCATGGAACAACTAGTCACCATCCCCACAAGAGGTGAAAACATACTTGATCTCATCATCACGAACATGGGATCAAAATGTTCAACACCGAAGTATACCCCTCACTGGTGAGATCAGATCATAAACTAATCTCGCTGGAGGTCCTCATCCCGCCCCACCTGAAACAAAAAGACCACAGTGAAAAACTTCTCAAAAGCCGATTTCACACTTCTAAAAACTAGTGTGGTCTCCTTTAAGGCCCCTGAGCCAGTGGTAAACATTACTCAAACCGCTGAATCACTTACAAATGCCTTCTACCAGCACCTACAGGACTGCATGGATCAGGCAATCCCAAACAAAACTAAGACTCTCTGTACCAAAGGCAAGCGTCCAGTCTGGTGGACCCCAGCCATAAACAAGCTCTACAACAAAAGGAGGAAGCTACTACAAGATAGAGCAAAATCCTTGAAAGGTAAGACACCTTTGATCATTATAAGTAAAAACTAAGAGCTCTCATAAAATCATCCAAGGCAAATTTTGAGAGAAAAATCGCCAAGGACTCAAAAGACAATCATAAGGCCTTCTTTAGCTATGTTAGAAACCTAGGAGGAAACTCCCAGATATGCTCAGAATTAGTTCAAAATGATGTGAAAATTACTGAACCTACACACATTGCTAACATACTGGCTGACAGGTTCAGTGCAAACTTCTCCCCTCCCCAAAAGGAGAGATATCTATTCCAGAGGATTGTAGCCCCCAAACATCTCCAACGCCCAGGTGAGAACTGCCCTCACTAAGGCAAAAACACAGCATCCATGGGACCGGATGGTGTCCCCGGCTGTGTGCTTCATGAACTCAACGAGGAATTAAACCCACAGTTAGGACAGCTGTTTAATCTTAGCCTCACCTCAGGATACGCACTCAAGGAGTGGCGACGGCGACTGTGGTCCCACTTCATAAGGGCGGTGCCTCCACAGACCCTGGAAATTACCGCCCCATTAGCTTGACAAGCCTTATCTGCAAAGCCATGGAGAGGATCATAATGGAACTCATAAATAAAGACATAGGGAACTTGCAGACTTTGGATCCAACCCAGTTTGGCTTTGTCAAAGGCAGATCCTGCCTCTTAAACTTGGTTGACTTTTTCGTGACAGTCACCAAGGCCATTGATGAGGGAAAGGCAGTCCATACAGCCTACCTCGACCTGGCAAAGGCCTTCGACACAATACCCCACTCAGGTATCATCGAAAAACTCATCAGCTTGAATGTAAACCCATACATCACAAGATGGGTTGCAAACTGGCTAGCGACAGAACCCACAGGGTCAGAGTTGCTGGAGCCATGTCAGACTCAAAGCCTGTCACAAGTGGTGTCCCACAGGGCTCAGTCCTGGGTCCACTCTTGTTCGGCATCTACTTTTCTGAAGTACAAGCAAACACAGGAGGGTTATGGCTGACAAAGTTTGCAGATGACTGCAAACTGGGCGCCATAGTCGAAAACACATCTGACACAGATATCCTCCAGAAGGGCCTCACAGAAACGGATAACTGGTGCCAGAGCCATGGCCTGAAGTTAAACGCCAAAAATGCATAGTCATACCCTTCGGGAAAAACAAGGTTACCCCTAGCTACCATATAGGTGACAATCCACTGAGCACAGAAAAAGTCATCAGGGATCTGGGGACCCAAGTTGACAGTAGTCTTCGTTTGACACTCATGTTGCTAAAGTAGTTAGGAAAACCTTCTATATCGCCCACCTGGTCATGAAGGGATTCACATCTAGATCAAGGGAGGTCATCGTCCCCCTGTACTCATCACTCATTAGACCTATGATTGAGTACAATGCCCCGTTCGAATGTATCTGACCAGACACCTGATGCAGCTTGAAAGGCCCCAAAAGTTCCTCACCAAAAGGATAAAGGGTCTCAAAAATATGTCTTATGCTGCCCGACTGAAAGAACTCCAGCTTTATTCAGTCTCATACCGCTTGCTCAGAGGTGACCTGTGCCTGACATATAAGGCCATGTCAAACCCAGATTTGATGAATATGCTTCACCTCAAAAAATCTAGATCCCTCAGAACCACAAGGGCGGGAGACTTAAACCTTGACACGGTTATAAATAGAACGTGCTGGAGGGACAGATTCATCACCCAGAGACTCCCTATGCTGTGGAACAAAATCCCGGTACATGTGAGGCAGAGCACCTCGCTGGCCTTGTTCAAGAGGAATCTTGACCAATGGATGGGAGATCGCAGATATACCCCAGGGATTACTTCAGTGTCACTGCTTGACAGAGGCACAGAAAAATGATAGGCATAGTTTTTATTCAAACTAAAGGGGTGGCGAAAGCCACATAACTATGGGCTAGGCTTATAAATGCCCTTGGGCAGATAGCCTAGTATGAACCTATGAACCTATGAACCTATTTGCAGGCAATTCAATGTTCAGCTTAATTTTTTGTGTACCATCTATTTCTTCTTTAATTGCTGTACAAAGTGGGATTTTTACTGCATGTTTTACTTGAAGTCAAGGTTCAGTGATGTGGTAATAATAGGGTATTACATAATGTGAACTGTGGGTAGGCAGGCAGAGTAGAGAGAACGTTTGGGGACTGATATTGATATTTTCCCTGTCCTGCTTAACTTGAAAAATAATACTTTATTAGACTTTAAGAAATTCACGCTGTTCATGTAAAACTGTTCATATTTTCATTGTTTATCATTTTTCTTCCTCTTTTTGTAATTGTACGTTATGTTTTTTTAAGTGTTTTTTTAAGGTGTAATTGGCTGCTGAAAACTCAGGGTCATAGTTTATGGCCCCTCGGTAGCTTTAGTTTATTTTCTTCAACCTAAGTGCAGTTCACTTTTGTTTCCTAGGCACACTTCATGTTGTTAAGAATCTTTGTAAAAACATTTTAATTGGGGGAGGAGGGGTGATGGCTGATTTGTTTGGTTTAAACCAGACCATAAATTTTTATTACCTCACCTGAACCTGAAGCTGATTTCCCTGATAGGAGCCTTGCATTTGTGTGTGTAGCACTTTATGAAGCTGATGCATATCTAACTGTTTGATTGCCTGTTAGCTTAGAGATACAACTGGGCCTGGCGCCATCAGACTCCATCAATTTGTCTTACCTCCAGAAGAGCACAAGTGTGTGTTTACCCTCAACTTTAATTGTTTTTACAACACATTTTATTGCCCAGGTCAGACTTTTGTTTTGTGTGACCTGGAAACCAGGAATCAGAATACTTTTGACAAATTGTTGTTTTCCATGGCTGTATAGTGTAGAGATATACTGCTGTAAAATGGCATAATGCACTATGTTAAGAATAACCAGATTTTTTAATAGTGAAGATTTGCAAGGTCTGCATAAACTGTAAAAAGCCACTGACTCTTTGCCACAGCACTTAATTCCGTCAGTCTCTAGGGAGGATCATCTGGGATCTTCAGTGCCACTTCAGATCTACAAAGGAGTATTAAAAATCTAATGAAATAGTTAATAACCACACAGCCCCAGGAAAAGCGGAATGGGAAAGCAAGTTTGAAAGATTCATTCACTTGTAACAGACAAAAACTTTTGTAAATGTATATAAATGCATGCATGCAATATACACTTTAATAAAATGCTAACATTAATCTTCCCTGGCCAGCAACTAACTTGCTAATGAATGTTTGGGCTTTTGTGCTTAAAAGAATGACAGTGTATATGATATGTGATGAACACAATCAAGCATTAAAAATACTGATTACTACTGTTGACCAGAAAAAATGTATATGCTCTTGTTTCAGTTTCTACCAAAGGTTACTTTTAAACTTTTCTTGACCCGATTCCCCTATCAAGGCAATTTATGCTTTATGCTGCACCGACTTTCCATATGCAGGTTTTTTCTGTCTTTCTTTCTTTTTATTTTGTTTATTTACCAGAGTACTACACAGTTCACAATACACCATTTACAGGCACAGCCTGGGGAGGAAATTCACAAAAAAATAAAATGAAACAAATTCACAAATATTTACAGAAGGTAAAAAAATCCCTTAGACAATTGTAGCAATATGTAAATTATTAACAGAGTAGAAGAACAAACGTGAATAAAGTTTTGTAGTAAATATGAGAGGCAAGCAGCAGGTGAGAACAGGGGGTCAAAGTAGAAGCAATGCAAGTAAGGAAGGGCTTATTTGATGTGTTCAGTGGAAAAGCACTTGCAGTCAGATTTTTGACAGAGGTGTCTTTTGAGTTTTGATCTAAAAGTGGTGATAGAGGAGACTAACTTTAGGTGAGAGGTGAGAGATTTTGTTTGACATTTCATTGCTTTTGATTTCCTCTTTATATTTTTCAAGTTTCCACATTTGAGAGACTGTTTAGGTTATTTTTAAGGAATATTTGTTCATAGGTGTGTACTAGGCTAATGGCCCTGGAGCCTTTACAAGCCTAGCCCATAGATGTGCCCAGGCATCGTGCTACCCGACGTTAGTTCCCAGTGCCTGTATCAACTAGAGCCACTGGTATGATCCCCAGGGTGAGCTTTGTTTCCCATCCACTCATTAAGATTTCTCTTGAAAAGGGCCAGTGAGGTGCTCTGCTTGACATGTATGGGAAGTCTATTCCAGAGCATGAGCAATCTGAAGGAATGAATCTGTCCCTCCAGCTTGCTCTGTTGATTGTAGTAATGAGGTTGAGGTCACTGGAGTGTGTGGTGCAGAGGGATTGGGATTTCCTTAGATGTCACGGACTTCACAGGATGACACTACCAGACGGAGCAATAAAAATCTTCTTTTAATGCATAAAACATACAGAAGTTAAGCGCTTTCACCCACTAAACATGGGTGAAATCAGAACAGTATTAAAAAACACTACAAACCATTTAAGTATTTTTATGTACTTTTTATGTACTTATTAAAGTGTTGTATTCATTTTTATTGTTGATTAATGTTATAGCTATTCAAAACATTAATCATCATTTGTAATGATATGTTAGCATCAGTATCTTATATATTTTACAGTTAAGATATTCTTATGTGAAGTGGAATATTTAGATATAATTTATTATATTTATTACATCTAGCAGCAATAATGTTTAACATATTTGTAGAGTACATGATCACTTTAAGGGAAGTTAGGTTATTATGTCAAGTGATTTTTTGGCGCCTAAATGGAGTATTTAAATGGTTTGTAGTGTTTTTTAAAACTGTTCTGATGAAGCCCACGTTTAGTGGGTGAAAGTGCTTAACTTTTGTAGGTTTTATGCATTAAAAGAAGATTTTTATTGATCAGTCTGGTAGTGTCATCTTGTGGAGTCTGTGACAGTCAGAGTTCGAGTTGCTGTGGTTTTCGATTGTTTTTTGTTGGCTGAATGCTTTATTTTTTCTGTAGCTGATTTCCTTAGATGTAGCATTTCTAGCAGAGCTGGGTTAGACATGGCTTTGTAAGTCAAGTAGAGATCACCTCTTAGTAGATAATATGAGAGAAAATAGCTGGAGTTGTTTGAGTCTGTCTGTGTAGGACATGTGTTTAAGGCCTAGGATCCTCTTCGTGAGGTACTTTTGTGGCCTGTACAACTGTTGCAGGTGTCTAGTGAGATACATGCCAAATGGAGCATTATACTCGATGACTGGTCTAATGAGGGAAGAGTAGAAAGAGATGATGACCTCTTTCTTTCTGGATGAAAAATCCTTGGTAATGAGATGTGCCACATAGAAGGACTTTCTGACCACAGTGGCAATGTGGTGGTCGAAGGAGAGGTTGCTGTCAACCTGTGTCCCCAGATGTCTTATAAGGCCTTCAGTGGGTTCCCATTGATGTGGTAATTAGTGGGAATTGAGTTTTTCCCCAAAGGGGATGACGACACATTTTTTGGCATTATACTTAAGGCCATGGTTTCGAAACTAGTCATTGGTCTCAGTGAGGCCTTTCTCTAGGATGTCTGCATCACTTGGAGAGTTAATAATGGCTCCCAGCTTGCAGTTGTCTGAGAAATTGGTCAGCTAGAGTCCCTTCGTGTTGGCCTGGACTTCTGAGAAGTAGATGGCAAACAGGAGAGGACCCAGGATCGATCCCTGTGGGACTCCACTCCTGACTGGTTGGCCGTCAGACTTGGAGTCCACTACTTTCACGCAATGGGTTCTATCTGTGAGCCAAGTTGCAACCCACCTAATGATATAGGGGTTGATGCCTAATTTGGTGAGTTTATCAATAATTCTTGAGTGACGGATGGTATCAAAGGCCTTGGCCAGATCGAGGTAGGCTGTATGAACTGCCTTACCGTCATCCACAACTCTGGTGACTGACTCAAAGAAGGCATGATCTACCTTTCACAAAACCAAATTGCGTGGGATCTAGAGTTTGGAGATTCCCTATATTCTTGTTAATTAGGTCCATGATGATGTGCTCCATAGGCTTACATATCACACTCGTCAGGCTAATGGGGTGGTAATTTGCAGGGTTTGTAGTCACTCCCCTTTTATGGAGAGGGTTGACTGTAGCAGTGTGCCATTTGGTAGGTACAAAGCCTGAGGTGAGGCTGTGAGTGAACAGGGCACAGACACAGATGTGGTGCCAGTTCACTTTGTAATTCACAGCCAGGGATATTGTTGGGTCCCATGGAAGCTGTATATTTGACCTTGGAGAATGCTGCTTTAACCTGTGCTGCAGTAATGCTGGGTGCCTGACATTCTTCTGGTATTGTGATTGGTCCTTTGTGGGGTGGGGTAAAGTTGGCACTGAATCTATTGGCCAGTATGTTCTCAATATCTGTTTGCTCAGTATAGGAGGTACTATTGTGCAGTAACTCAGGGCAAATCTGGGTATTGGCATGGAGATTCTTGATATAACTGTAGAAAGCTTTGTGGTTGTTTTTAGTGTCTGCCGCAATTCTGACTTCACAGCTGGATTTAGAGGTTTTGATGATGGATCTCAACTTTTTGTTGTGGCTAATAAGGGAGTTTTTCCAGTCTTCAGATTTCACCTTTTTCTGCAACAGTTTCTTCCTTCTGTTGTAGAGTTTATTAATGGCAGGGCACCACCAGATTGGCTTCCTTTTTTTGGAGGAGAGTGTCTTGATTCTGTTGTGTAGCTAGTTCCATGCATTTATGTACATGTTCATACAGTGCATTGGTGTATAATTCAGCAGTCATGCATCTATTTTCCATTGGCATGGGTGCCGTGAAGTTAGCCACCTCTGTTTTTAGGAGCCCAAAGTCAGCTTTGGAGAAGTTTTTCATGGTGGTTACCTTTGTTGGGGGTGTGGGCGAGATGTGGATTTCCATGGTGATTAGTTTGTGGTCTGATCTAACCAGGGTGGAATTGACTATTGGTGTAGAGCAACAGTTGCCCATGTTAGCAGTAACCAGGTCAAGAATGTTGCTTCCTCTAGTGGGGGTAAAAATGAGCTGGTCCAGGGCATTGGCAATGATGAATTCCAGGAAGCGTTGGGTCAGTAGTTGAGTAGTTTTCCTGTTTGATGGAGGGGTAGTTGAAATCACCTAGTATGAGAGTGTTGGGTTGGACCCTAATAGTTTGCTGAGTGCTTAGGAACGTGGAGTGAGAGTCTTGGGACATGGTTGGGGACCGATAGCAGGCTATGACCTGAATTGCCGTCTTACCCAGTGTTAGTTGTACCTGAAGTATTTCAGATGCATTATGCTGGGCTACTAGTCTATAGGTGTGCATATCCTTTATGAATACGGAGACACCACTGCCTTTGGAGCTTCAGTCCATGTTCTGTGGCCAAAAGGTGTGGAATGTGTTATAGCCTGGTACTGCAGGGGTGCTTTCTGCTGCTTTAAACCAGGTCTTCATTACAGCACAAATGTTGATGTTCTCCATTTTGAGGAGTGCTTCGAGTGAGTGCATCTTGAGATTTAGACTTTTAGTGTTGAGCAGCATGACGCTCAAATTGCATTTATTTGTAGCTGTTAAGGTGGTAATTTGGTCTTTGGAACACCGCCTAAAAAAGGCACTATAGGGGTGGCAAGAGCCTTGGCAAGTAAACGGAAACTCAGGGGTGACAGATGCAGGCCTGGCAAAGCATTGAGGTTGGTCAATCATGTCATCCCAAGCAGACAGATACTGGATCCCCTTAGAACGACACCAGAAAGTTAGCCAAGTTGAAGTCAATCATTTTCTGCTTGTACTGCGGTATCATTCTGGGTGACGGTAGGGATGCTGCTCATTGTGTCATTCAGACTTGTTACAAGTTATAAATATCATGCATCCAAGTTACTGTTGTGTAAGTGTGAAGTGTATGCTATTAGACTTGAATACAGCTGTGTTGTTTCATATGTCAAGATGACACGGACCCTTAATTTTACATGATTACCTGCTGTGTTACAACAAGTGTTCTATTATTTTCTTAAAGTGTAGAACTTAACTGGCCCTAACACTCTTGGGAATGACCTCTTTGCAGAGTTTTTTACTGCTAAACTACACCCATATCTGTACATTTTCATATATGCAAAATGTGTTCCTTGTATTGTATATTTTCTCTTAGAACTTCTGCTTACGGCTCAGGCGATGATTATAGATGTTTTTTGGAGAAGGTCTCATACCTGATTAACAATTATATGAATAAGTGTGTAAGTAAATAATTTGAAGAACATCAGAATCAGCTAGAGAGAGGCCAGCATGACTTTCATAGACTTTAGTAATGCTTTTAACACAGCTCTTTGCAGATGGTTCATCAGCAGATTAGAGAGTCCACCCAGTCACAGTAAGGTGAATCAGATGCTAGTTATCTGGGAGGAAACAGAAGATGGTGGGGTTAAGGACTGAAGTCAGACAACAGTAAGATGATGATTGGTTACCTCTGGAGTTGGTACTGATTAATGTCTTTGTGGTGAGGGCCACCACTGGAATTAATAGTATGATTAATTTATTCTTGAATGGTTATCGCACAACTGTTGAAGTAGCTGTTTAAGATTGGCCAGAAAGTTTGATCTTTAGAAACCGTTGGAGTAGTCAGAGAAGTAAACCACAGTATAGAGGAGTGTTGGCAACCACTGAAGAAAAAAGTGGTTGATGATTATTACCACATCTAAATACAAATTACCAGGAGCAGATTTGGAGAGGATGGTAGCGACATCCAAGTAAAACTTGGATACAAACTAAAGGAATGGAATCTAAGCATTGTAGTGCCACTGTAGAGGGCTTTTGTAAGGCTTTACCTGGAATACTGGGTTCATTTTTGTGTACTATTTAGAGAAAACAAATGAAGCCATTAGATAAGCATTATGAACTTTTTTGCATGCATTTTTGTTTTGCTGATTAAAAGGTGTAGCTGGAAGATCCCATTAATAGTGTAGACCCAGGAAGAAAAGCACCAGATGTAGAAGATTTACTACCAAAACATACTTGATATAAAATAAATTTCTACAGGCACAGAAATGAGGATACATATAGATCAACTTGAACAGTTCTTTGACAAGGAAGAAAATTGGTACAGGATCAGCAGTTGAAATTGTTATATCCAGTCCTTATTCAGTGTCCACATTACTTTGGTCTTTGGTACATCAGTTATATGATTTAAGCAAAAGTTAAAAGTGTAAATTGACAGTGGTTAAATGCAAGTTAGTATGCTCAGTTGCAGTATATTTATAAATGCAGCACATCCGGTTATTAGAAAAGCATCCTAAGCAAGCCAAAAGAACTTTTGTCAACTCATTTGATATTCAGTAGACTTTGAAAAGAACGTGTAGAGTAAGCAGATGAGTTTGATTGAGGTAACCAGTGTGACAGAAACATAGGGGACACAATGGCAGGGGGTGAGTGAGTAGGATTTAAGAACTGTAACAGAATTTGATAATGTCAGGAGTAGGGATAGTGAGAGTGGTGAGACAGGAGAGAAAAGAATATAACAGGTTTTTCAATGAGCAGATGGAAAGGCTATTCCTGAACATATGGGAGGAAGACTGAGAGATACAAAGGCACAAACTGCAGACATCCAGATTAGACAAAGTTGATCTTTAGATGAGAAAGAAGATGTGTGTAACAGGAGGCATGTGATAATCTAGCTAGACCTACTGACCCCCAGATTCTCATGTTGGTTTACTAACTGGGTGAGGCTTGAGAGCAAGTTTACTTTTATTTGAAGACATGTTTTCTGGTATGCTCAGGAGGAGTTTATTTCTATGTTTAGCATTGTAAGCACTGTAGGCAGAATCTCATTCTCTCAAGGTAGACAGCTTGAGTAGCAATAGTAAACTACCTCTAAAGTAAAATGTCCTTACAGAGGTATTGCGGGTTGGCATGCTAGATTATCTAAAGAAGTTACTGAAGATAATCATCTGTGAGCCAGTATTCCTTGAGTGAGCTTTTCTGACCAAGTAAACATAAAGTTTGACAGTGATGATAGTGGGGAGGTAGTTGATTTGTTTTTATTTATTTGGTGTACCTACATAATGTTGAATGCTAAATGGTTGAAACTGAATTGGTTGAACACACTATATTGGATGATCAAAATGTTGAAATAAAATTAGTCTAAACGCACAATGTTGAAAGTATTGGCTTTGCCCATTTCTGTACTGTAGTGTGATCTCGGAGTTGATATATTTAAGTAGCAGGGGTGTGAGGGGCGCAGGGTAGGTAGTAGTAGGGTTGATCTCATTGCTTTTTCAATTAAATGATTGTAGACATTTTGATAATTCAATGTTTTGGGTTGAGATGTTATTTTTCAACCATATGACTATTAGACATTATGAAATTCAACATTTTGTTGGTAAACCTATTTATTTAGTATATTAAATTATAAAACTCTAAGCTTTGTTTACTAATAAATGAAATTAACACCATAATTGTGTAATTGAAAGCAGATCTACGAAACAATAAATATGACAAAATAATGAGTAAACATTAAGTGATTTAAGTTAAAAAAAAAAAAAAACACCTGAGCTGGATTTAAGTAGACTATTTTAAATAGGTAATACTTTGGAGACTTATTGACAGAGGCTTTGGAGTTGAGAAGCCAATCTCAAATCACGCAGTGTAATTCTAAATGACTGGAGCAGGATTAGCAAAAGATATTTTGTGTGAGGTTTCCAAGTGATCCATTTCAGCACCCAGCAGCCCCTCTGCTGATGACCTGAGACTCCTAGTCTGGACATAGATATGTCAACATCAGAAATCATGTGTTTCTGCTATAGGCTAATTTAAGATGATGTGTAATGGCTGGGAGAATGATAGCTAGTACATGGGGAAGTGCACAAGAGGCTGGGCAGCAGGGAAAGCATGTAACTGATCTGATGTAGCTGTTGGTAAAGACCTTGCCCTCTGTAGCACAGCAAATCTCTGATTAGTTTCTGTAATGACAAATATGCTATGGTGGTCAGTAATGACAAATGTGATATGGTGGTCAGACTTGAGCTTGTTGTCCATGATCACTTGGAAGCTTTGCAGATTTCAAGACATAAGTGAATCATCCACAGAGATAAGTGAAAAATAAGTGGCAGAAAGGCTGGTATGTTATTAAACAAGGATGTTTGATAAAAGGAATAGATCATCTGTTACATCAAGACACATGAAGCATGCTGGGACTTCCACATTGGTCAATACCATAACTTCAGGTCTCCCAGTGTGAAGCACTGCTGGTGATTCCCAGCTGTGTTTTTTTTTGACTGTGACCATTTAAAGCTGCTTTATGATACCACCTCCATTTTATTTTCTGGTTTAAGAAATCTGCTTGGCTTGGTGTTTTTATTCTACTTGAGAGCTGGACACAAATTATCTAGGCTGCTCATTTCACATGTTTTTTTTTTTCATTGGTTAAATTGTCTCTTGAATGGTAGTTAAATATTCAGTGAAATTCTGGGCCTCTGTCTTTTAAACTGATTTGAAGACTGCATAAACTAAAGCACTGCTGGTGTTTCCCTGCTGTGTTTTCCGTCCACCCTCCTGTTGATTTGCTTTTTAAACCTGGTGACTTTAATCTACCCACCCCTACTGTAAATTGAGCTTAATATGCACCTCTCATTCTATACTACTGTTGATATCCTGAATTATTTGCCTTTCCTTTCTACACTGCTGTTGATATCCTGAAATTATTTATTTGCCTTTCCTTGTGCTTATATAGAAAAAGTGTATTTTACCTCCCATTGTCTGTTCTACTTGATCTGACTTCATTGTCTCTCTAGATGTTGGATAAAGTAGTGTATTTTTGCATTCTGGCAAACAAGTGTTTTTACACAAAAGAGGTCAGTGGATTTTCCATGTAGTGCACTAGGAGGAGGTTGGGGAAGCACTTGAGATTTCCGAATGTAGTTTTATTGGCTGAAGGGCTGTTAATCAGGTTATCTGTTTTTTTAGTGCCTTTATAAATTCTCTACAATTGAGTGGCTCTTGGCTCATTTATTCAAAATGAACTACTTTATTTGAATAATCACATTTTTATAAGCTGTTTAAAGTACACTGCTGTATCTATATCTTTAAGTTTGTTTGTGGTAGCATTTCATACCATTTAAGTTTGTTTGTGGTAGCATTTCACTCCAGACATTCCTTTACGTACTTTTGCTTTGGGAAGACTGGGATCATTCATCTGGTGACACTAGGTGTTTACCTGGTCTGTCTGAGTTTGGAAACACACATAAGGGCTCTAAGTATTTTTTTGCACTTCTCTGCACTTGATTTGCACTGTTCTAATACCTAGATAGGCATATACTAGATTCAGACCTGAACACTAAACCAGCCATCTTAAGTTAAGAAGTGCTGTCCTGCACCCTTGTGGCAGAAGAGTGTGGATCCAGCCTTGTCTGAGCTGAGTTTTGCTGGAGGAAGGTTCATTGTGTGCTTTCCTATTGATGGATTAGCTTAAATGTGTCTTAAATTTGTCTGTATTTAAGCCTTGTGTTTGCACATTGCAGTGCACCATACAACAGGTGTTCGGGTGCCCCATATAGACGCAAAAACCTTGAAACTCAATTTTCCCTAGACATCTGTCAGTGGAACCCTCCCAAGCTTCCCTACTGCACTAAGGGTGCACTGAGCAGCATTTCCCCACTTGTCATTCATAGCCTTTAATAGAACAAACACCTTTGTTAGACGTAGCACAAAAACTGGTCAAACTAACCTAATCCCTTCCCTAATAGTACATATGGTAAAAGCCTGCTATAAAGGATGAGTAGTTTCCCATCATTTCACCAGCCAGCCTGATTGACATGGGAATCCTGAAGCAATGTAGTAATTGCCTCATGTATACTGACAACCACTTATTCCTAAAACAAATAAATACCCTATGTGAGAGATCTAATTACACTATCAAATTGGAATCAATTTTCTCACGTAACAACAAATCAGACATTAAACTAGTTGTCAGCACATACACTTCACCTCTCAAACAAAATGATGTCACAGCACATAAACCCACATATGCAGAGGCAGTCACTAGAAGCCTACCAAAAGATCAGAGACCTCCCAAACATAAACCACTTCCACACACACTGCTATGCAAATAGAAACCATTACACATAACACATACACCAGTATCTCAGCAAATAAGCCCCTAAGGCAAAACACCTAAAAATCTAATGTCTTGGTCATGGGTAACTCCATAGTGAGACACATAGATACCCCCCTCACCAGGCTAGACAAGGAGAAGGTCACAGTCAGCTGCCTGTCAGGTGCCAGGATCTGTCAAATTACACATGCACTCGTCACTCAACAACAAGCATCGCTATGACTCTATCATAGTCCATGTTGAGGTGAATGACTTGAGGAGTACCTCTCGGGAATATATGAAGAGAGACATGACTGAACTCTCAGACGGTGTCCTAGGCAAGTATGACCCTAGCCCTAAGCACCATTTTAGCTTCACCCAGGATGATGCAACAATATAAACAAAAAATGATTGTCTTCAACAATTGGCTTAGCTTGTGGTGTCAATCCAGGGGGATATCCAGTATCTGTTAGCCTAGGAAGACATGGTCGACAGGCCACGCTGCTTTGCCATATATGATCTGCACCTGTTTCCTCTAGGCTTTTGTATACTGGAAAAGGCGCTTGCCACTCCCATAGTGCCTTGCCAAAACAACATTTCTGACTTAATAAAATCCACTCAAGACAAATTCAAGGTTCTGCTGCTTAATACTAAGAGTCTAAACATAGAACTGCACTCCCTGGAAGCACTCCTCACCTTGGACGATGCTGACATCTGTGCAGTCACTGAGACATAGTCCAAGGCCGTGAAGAGCAACCCAGCCTTGCAAGGCTACAATGCCTTTCACATGTTCAGACCTCAAAATGAGCAAGAAAGAACCAAAGGTGAAGGTGCATCCACCTTCACTAAAGCCAAGTATACCTCAAGACTGGTTAAACATTACGACTGTCTTGCACTACTCCATGTCCAATTAACTATAGGCAAAATACCCTACCACGTCATTGCTAGCTATAGGTTATCCATGAACCGAGAAAAGTACACTGTCTACCTGGACTTGCTGGAGTCATTTGCCATACCGTCCGACAGGAGATTTCAACTATCCTTCCATCGACTGAGTGACATACATGAATATGAACATGCTCACCTAGAGGTTCCTGGACTTTATCAATACAAATGCTGTGGAACAGATGGTCTGCACCCCCACAAGGGGCTCAAATGTCCTAGACATAGTACTCACCAACATGAGGTGGGGCGGGTGTCACTGCTCTCCCTGGTAAGGTTGGATCATAAATCAAAATTGTTCAAAGTAACTGTTGAACCTGTCATCACGACAGGAGCAAAAAAACTAAAAAAAATTTTCCAAAGAAAACTACAGCCTACTATAATCGATGGTATAAAAATTTTTACGCCCCTCGCAATCATAGACAACAATATGCCCAGTATATAAACATTTTAGCAACTGTATAGACTCAGCTGTGCCTGACTGGATTAAAATGAGGTCCTCCTGAAAAAAAACAAGCCATCCTGATGGACCTCAAGAATAAACAGATTATATAATAAAAGGAAGAAACTGATGTCTTAGAACAAGAGGGAACTGACTCAGCAGAGGAAGAATTCTCTCCACAGCTGAAGAAGCAAATCAGAAGTCTTGTAAAGTCCTCTAAAGCTAATTGCAAAGGTAAAATAGCATCCCTAGCTAAGGATAATCATAAGGCACTCTTTAACTACATCTGAAATCTAAAAGGGAATGGCCAGCTATGTGCTGAACTGGTAGTACATGGTACCACTCATACTATACCGGAGGAAGTTGCCAACCTGCTAGCCGACAGATTTTATTATTTTTTTTATTAAACAAGAAACATCTTTATTAAATTATCTTATATGACATAGGTCATATTACATTTATATAAATGAAAATAAACCATAGTGACACAGTCTCATTTTCAAACATTATACATTGTAAACCGTGCTGACACAACTGTAGCTGCACATTATACATCACTTTTAACATATCCAGTCATTGTTAGTGAACCATTACATAACTCATTCAAATTCTGCCTTCTTTTAAACCTTGTTCCTCCTCTGCATGTGTTGATCCCATATTTCCCATGTTCTCCTATGTAATTTGCTTCTGTCCTTTTCTAAAGATCCCAGTTCCACTTTTTTAATCTCAGTTACTATCTTTGCTACTTCTAGTAAAGTTGGTTCAGGCTTCAATTTCCATTTTCTAGTAATTGCTTTTTTGGCAGCCATCATAATTAGACTCAACAAGGTTTTACTATATCTAGGCAATTCTGATTCTGTATCATTGCTCAAAAAATAATTTCCCTAGTTACTACTGTTTGCTCACCTAGCATCTCTGACAGAGTAGCCTACAGGGAATCTTTAAAGTCTGCCAACTCATTGGACTCCTAGAAAATGTATTCCCAATTACCTTTTTCTTCCCCATCACACCTCCAACATTTGCTATCTACCTGACAAAAAATTCTTTGAAGTCTGCTTGGGGTATAAAAATACCTATGTAAACACATTAAGGCAAAGATCCTAAATCATCTAGATTTTGTTGCACATTTAAGAGAGATGCATATATCCCCCCATTGTGTCTTTGTGAATTGCTTATCTAGTCTGTCTTCCCAATCCTTCCTAACTTTGCTAGCTGACAGATTTGGTGAACACTTCACCCCTTTGTCCCCACCAGCCATACCTTAAAGCATAACTGACCTGTGCCTAGTATCTCTAGAGATTAGCTCATATCTGCGCACTCCAAGGCCAAAAGTATGGCCTCAATGGGACCAGATAACATTCCAGGTTGCTTATTAAGCAATTTAAAACAGCAGACCCACTTGGCGTTGTCTTTAACCATAGCCTGAGAACTGGCTTTGTTCCCGCAGAGTAGAGAACAGCAACAGTAATCCTCTTGCAAAAGAGGGGGGCATCAACCATCCCTGGGAACTACAGACCCAAAATCTAACCAGCCTCTTCTACAAGGCCATGGAAAGAATCATCATAGACCTTATCAACAAGGACATAGACAACCGTCAAACTCTAGACACAACCCAGTTTGGCTTTGTTAAGCGTAGATTAGCTTATTTAAACCTAGTAGATTTCTTTAAGAAAGTCACCAAAGCCCTGGATGAAGGTAAGAGTGTGCATACTGTGTATCTTGACCTAGCCAAGGCTTTTGACACAATCCCTACTCAGGTGTCATTGAGAAACTCTCCCAGCTGGGGATTAACCCTTACATTACTAGATGGGTAGCCAATTAGTTCACCGACAGAACAGATAGTGTTAAACTTGGTAACTCCACCTCTACCATTAGGCCCGTCACCAGTGGCATACCACAAGGATCTGTGCTATGCCCTTCACTGTTTGGAATCTATTTCTCAGAAGTCTAGGCTAAAGCACATGGCCTATGGTTTACCAAGTTCGCTGATTATTGCAAATTTGGTGGAATTATTGAGTCTCCCAATGATGTTAACATATTAAAGGAAGGACTAACACAGACAAATGGCTGGTGCAAAAGCCACAGTCTAAAATTAAATGCAGAAAAAGTGCATTATTATCCCCTTTTGCAAAGCGGAATTCCCTGCTAATTACAATATTGACAGCACCCCCCCCCCCCCCCAAGTTCAAACTCAGTGATGTGAGATTTGGGAACACAAGTATATGGCAATCTGAACTTTGACCACCAAATTTCCACAGTGGTAAGGAAAGCCTTCTACATTGCACATCTCATAAGTAAAGGCATAAGATCCAGGTCTAAGGATGTTATAACTCCAGTGTACTTGATGTTCATCAGACCATTAATAGAGTACAATGTTCCCTTCTGCATGTACCTCACCAGACACCTGCAGCACCTTGAAAGACCACAGAGGTTTCTCATCAAGAAAATACAGGTCCTCCTAACCATGACTTACATGGATAGACTGAAAGCTCTGTCACTGTATTCTGTATCATATAGTCTGCTGAGAGGTGACTTGTTCCTGGCCTACAGGGCCGTCTCCGATCCCTGCCCTGATGGATATGCTGCACATCCACAAGTCAAATGGCACAAGAGTCACTCACTCCAGGGATCTTAACCTAGCCTCTGACATTAACAGAACAATGCTGGAGAGACAGCTATATCTCCCAGAGATTGACGCTACTCTGGAATAAACCTGCAGTTCATGTGAAGCAGAGCTCCTCATTGACCCTGTTCAAGCGCAGCCTGGACAAATAGATGGGAGACTGCAAATTCACCCCGGGGGTGGCACCTATATCCCTCATGGACAGGGGTAGTCTGTGTTTATCGTAGACTTCCTCTGCAAATTACGTCCGTCTAACTAAAAACAATTGAGGCAACTCAGGATTAACATGGCTAGGCCTGTAAGGACTCTAGGGCCACTAGCCTAGTAATCTCCTATGAAGGTATGAAAACAAAAACTGAGAAAAGGGGGTGCCATCAAATTTTTTGTGGGGCGGTAAAATTCAGTTAATGGCTAGTAAATACACTACCTAGATGACAGAAAGAAGAAATTTAGAAAACCTGAAAGAAAATCAACCAGAAAAGGTGAAGCGAAAACGCTGTCTGGGAAGGATTCTGCAGCTGTTCAGAAAAACACAGTTTAAGCTTCAACTTTGATTCAGGAGGTGGCTTCCAGTAATTTAGAATAAAAAATAAATCAAATGTGCTCAGAGGTGATTAAAATAAATGAAACATTGAAGGAGTATATCAATTCAAACAACAAAAGGCTGAAAAAATAGAAAAAGCTTTAACTAGCCATTCAGATGAATTGATAAAGCTACAAAAATCAGAGGCTGACATGAATCAAAAGCTGGCAGAGTATGAGGTTTATCCAAAAGAACTATTAAAAAAAATGTATTTATTTATTTCAGTTTGATGACCAGGGAAGTCCACTGGGCCAAGAAGAGCCCAATTTCAGTGGAGGCCTGGGGAGAAAAGCTCCAAGGACAGTTAGAAACATACATAAAGTTACATACATATTTAATGCTATACAGTTTTATACAACAAGCTGAGAATACAGTAAAAATGCATGTGAGGTATAATACAGTTATTCAAAGAAATACAGAATATGATTAGATTTAAGAAAATACAAGTAGTAATAGGGGATTTTTGTCAGTTTTGTTTAAACAGTGTTAGAATGATTTTTCTGGTGCAGGAAGATAAAAGTAGTAACCAGTGTGAAGCAGAAGAATAGAGGAGTGTAAGTTAAACAGGTGTAATAATAGACAAAGTCATATTATGAGAAGAAGGAGGGGGTGGATCTGAGGGGAGTTAGGGAGGGTGTTATGTTGGAAAGTGGGTTGGGCAAATCCATTTAGAAGAAAGGTATGAGAACAAGAGAGATTTGAAGTTGGTAAGATTTGGAGTATTGCAAAGGGAGTTCCAGAGTTTGGATATGGAGTATGATAGCAACAGGTAGCCTGGGGGTCATGAGGGTTTGAAGATTTGAAGGATGTTTTGGTTTTCAGATATAAGTGAGCGGTTAGGAATGTAGGGGGCTAAGGCATTAGAGAGAGAGGGGGAAGCTGGAAGGCTTGAAGATGAGCTTGTGGGCAGTAGTGAGTCTAAGGAAGTTTAGGTGATTAGGTAGCTCGAGCCATTCCAGAGTTGGGAGAGAGTGGCAGTGGTGGAATGAGTTTTTGGAATTGATGAGAAATGTGCTTATTTTATTGTAGAAGGATTCTAGTTTGGATTGTAGGCCAAGTTGGAGGTTGGTTAGGAGAGGAGCACCATAAAGGAGAGAAGGGAGGAGGTAGGTTGAGGTTAGGGTACTTCTGGTAGTGGGGGTAAGGTAGCAGTAGTGTCTGTATAGAAGACATCAAGGACTTTAGTGTTTAATACAATTTCGAGGTGGACTTTATTTTGGCTAAGTATGGAGAAGGAGTTTTTGTCAGTCAAGAAATTTCTAGAAGCGGAAAAGATCATTAATTTAGCTTTATTTGCATTTAGGGCCAGGTGATTGTTCTGCATCCAAGTTTCTGTTTTGGAGAAAGCTGATTGGGTTTTTATAAGTAGGTCAGAGGGTGAGTCTGCTGAGCAGATGATTGTTGAATCTTCTGCTTACTGGATTATTGTGGACTCGGGGATGGAGTGGTGATAGTTTTTGATAAATATGTTAAAGAGTAAAGGACCAAGAACAAAGCCTTGGGGCACACCGGTGGAGATGTGTAGGAAGACAGATGTTGATGATTTCCATTGTACTGCTTGTTGTTATTCAGAGAGGTAGCTGGTGAACCAGGCTGTGGTGGAAGGTGAGTGGTTAAGGGAGGAAAGTTGAGAAAGGTGTAAGGGGTGTGAGACTGTATCAAAGGCTTTGGATAGGTCAAGGAAGAAGGTAGATACAAATTTGCCAGAGTCGCATGCTAGGTTAATGGTCTTGAGAAAGCAAAGGAGGGTAGGCATGGTACTATGGCCAAGGCAGAATCCAAGTTGAGTGGGGGTGAGAAGGTTATTATATGCTAGGTATGGCATCAGTTGAGAATGACTACGTTTCTCTAGGATTTTGGAGAGAGGAGAAAGGATGGCAGTAGGTCTGAAATTGGTGGTGTCAGTGCTTTTACCTCCCTTGTGGAGTGGGATGATGTATGCATGTCGTCAGGTAGAAGGGACATAGGATTCTTTGATGGATTTGTTTTTTAAAATGGAAATGGGAAAGGCAATGCTTTCGGTGGATATTTTGAAGAAGGAAGATGGCAGGTTATCTGGTACGTTGCTGCAAGATTTTAGTTGGAGGAGTGTTTTTTTTGTAATACTTGTGTGGATGGGTTTACGGTTGAAAGGGGAGGAAGTAGGTATATGATCTGTGGGGTGGGGGAAGGCAGGTTGTGATGGGGGGGTGAGGGAAGGAGGAGGAGAGTTTTAGCTATACAGTCCACAAAGAAGGAGTTGAATAGATTGGCTGTATCAAGATCAGTAAGGTTGGGATTGGGGCATGGGTTATCTGCGGTTCCTGGTTGGAGGAAATGGTGTTCCAGAATTTTCTAGGGTAGATTGAGTAATCAGATTGAAGTTGAGTAGTATGCTTTGTGGTCTCTAGTTACTATTAGTAGAATTAGAAGACAGCGTACTCAGAGAAAACCTAAGATTTTCTGCTGTACCAGAGAAACTGAAAGGAATAGACTGTATTAATTTTATGAAAGCACAAATTAGCAACTGGGCTGTTCTCAACAGAATTTAAGTGAAAGGGCACGTTCAGTGTATGCTGCAAACCTGGCTATGAGAAGGCAGCCAAAACCTATGCTAGTAAAGATGCAGTTATACCATCAGAAAGAGTTGATCTTGTCAGAATTGTGGCAGAAGGGTAAACATTGGAGACAATAGTGTGTTTGTAGTAAATGACTGTTCACTTACACCATGCAAAAGAGAAGCACATTTTATCCCAGCAATCATGAAATGCCATGAAGCAGTTGAGAGATTCAAGCTGCTGTATCCAGCTGTTTTCAAAGTGTTTGTTCCTGGAGGATCAAAGTCATTTTTTGACACAGAACAGGCTAAAGAGGAAATAAAAAAAGTGTATCCAACAAAAAGCGAGTCAGCAAGGAGGAGCCTTTGTTTATCATTCTTTTGACAGCAATGTTCATAGAAACACTTTGCCAGTGAAACCTTTTACAATGTTCCAAAGGACAATGAGAGAAAAAAAAACACAGGACTTGATTAGAAGAATCAGCAGTTCCTTGGACATGATCCGAGTCTGGTGATGGAAGATAGAGATGAACAAAAGACTAGCAACTCTGAAGTTAGTGAATAAATAGAAGACTTTAAAGCATCTCATCATGTTTGTGAAGTATGGTTTTGCAAGAAAAATGGCTGAAAAACATTGGACTTTTATTAACTTTGTTAAATGCATGGGTGAACTGTAAAACATATACCCCACTTTGTCATTAATGTTTAGAAGGACACTTCTTCTTTCGCCTTTTCCCAGTTAGGGGGTTACCAGAGCGGATCACCTGTCCACTCATGATTTGCAGTGGAGTTTTATGGTGTCAAGTTGTCAGCCCGGCACCCAACCTTCCACAGAAGGTGCACACATGCACGCACTCACGCCTAGGGCCAATTTGGAGTGTCCAATCCACCTACACAGCATGTCTTTGGGATGTGGGAGGAAACCGAAGCACCCGGAGGAAACCCACGCGACCACAGGGAGGATATGCAGACTCCTCAGAGAAGGCAAATGTTTAGAAGGACACTAAATGGGGGAAAACTAACTGTAAGTAAGACAGTTTTTGTTCTTAGTATTTGTATAACACATTTCATGACATCAAACTGCTTGTTGTGTACAGTAAAACAGTTTTGTGTAGTGTGTAGTTGGGCTATTTTAAATATGAGGAGAACCTTTTCAGTGACTGTTGTGTTAAAGATATCAAAGTAAACAAGTACTTTTTTTAGTTGTAAATGAAAAAAATAAAAACTGGAAACCGAATCACAGCTAAAAGTTACTTTAATATGCATAACAACACAAATAAATGGTAAGTGCTTTCACGCCATAAATGGCGTTTCATTAGGCCACGGATATCAAATAAACAAGCCATATATAGTTGAGAAGTAAAAATCATATGATAAATCAACCTGTCAGCAGTTCACATTAATAACATCACTTCAGTCAAAACTTTCCATTCATAAAATCAAAGCATACTAAATCACATGATCAAATTTAAAGGAGAAGCACTCACATAATACATTTGGGTCTATATCACATTATCGAAAGTGCAAAACATTGAATGCCTCTTCATCGATCCTTATTCGTTAAACTCTGAATCCATCAAATGATCATTTCCATGAAGTTTTTCCCATGGTAAGTAACCAGTGGTCCAACCTTCTGACCACATCAAAAACAGCAAAATTTAAAACCCACCCTGGTGGGGGGCTGCCGCCCCCATACTGCCCATAACTAAATATTCCAACTCCAAGATTGCAGTATAGTGGGGAAAAGGGCAAATCCCTGCTGATGGCCCACTGCTTACTTACCGTGGGAAAAAATTCATGGAAACTATCATTTGGAGTCAGAATTCAACAAATAGGGATTGATGAAGAGGGGTTCGATGTTTTGCACTTTTGATGATGTTATATAGACCTATACATTCACATAGGCACATAAAAAAACTGTAGTAAATCACATAATTCAGTTTAAACAAATCATAAAATGTGATCAGTACAAATTCATCAACAAATAGATGTACAAATAATTGAAGTAAAGTCATACAAGCAGAATTATTTAAACAAACTCCTAGACTTAAGTATTGGTTTCAGGGATAACTTCTTGTTAATCCCTAACCCTCTATCTGACTGTAATTGAATGCATATAGGAGATTATTACTTAGCAGGTAGTTAAGGAGTTGTCTGTGTATGCATCTTTCAAGAATTTTGGCTACGGGGGAGGGTGGCAATTGTCATGTAAATTGAGAACTCTGAAGAGGTGCTGCCTTTGTGGAGGGGGATGATATAGGAGACTTTCCAGAGTTTGGGGATATACTGCTCAGTAGTGAACTGGTTTATTAGGAGAGATGGTAGGAGACGGAGTCTGTTGCTAATGTTAGAAATTTGTTGTGGAGCTGGTCATCTGCGAGGGAGGATGGCTTAAGTTTGGACAGATATTTTTTGATGGTGATAGTTTGAACTGGTTGGATTGTAAAGGAATTAGGGGAACTACCTAGCACATTGGACATAGATGGGCTGGTATTGTTATTTTCTATTAGGGAGAGTATACAGTTGATAAAGTGAAATTTGTGTGGCTATACTATCTATGGTATTTGGGGTGGTTGGAGATGGGGTTGTGTTCTGTCCAGGCTTAAGTAGTTGTTTAATGGCACCCCAGAATTTCTGGGGATTGTTTAGGAGTTCCTTAGTCTCATTGGTAAGTCATGGTATGTGCTTAGATTTAGTACAGATCTTTCTAAGGGAAGCTAGGTTGTTTAGTATATTGAGGAATTTATAAATATAATATTCAACAGCCAAGTCTAGGTGTAGGTGCTTTAAAGGGGACCAGTTACATTGTTGCAGAATGGTTTCAAAAATTTCAGGGAAGAAATGCCCTTTGTTGCAGACAAGTTTGTAAGTGATATTTTTAGTAGGATAGATGTGTTGCCTAGGATAGATGTGTTGCCTAAGGAGGTAGGTGAGGTAGATGATCACTTAGGCAGTCAGGGAGAGAGCTTGATTGGTGGTAGAGTGAGGGTTTGTGTTTGTCCTCAAGGATTGATTCTTTTTAATATGCTTGTTAAATCTGGTAGGGGATTGTATAATTTGATAGAAACCATGGAGGTTGTTAAAATTGGAGGGATTATCTGATAAGTAGGTAGACCAATCCATGTTGAAATCTCCCATTATTATAGTTTCTTGTCTAAAAGTTGAAGCACTTCAACAAAGGAGGTCTTCAGTAGTGGAAGTGTTGTTACCTAGGGGCATATGGATTGCTATTATAATAATGTGTTTGTTGGAGTTTAGTTGAAGGCGGGTAATTAGAATTTCTGTATTTTGTAGTTCTGGGGGGGGGGGTTGACTTGGAGTCTTTCTAGTTTGATAGTGTTTTTGTGTATTACAGTTATGCCACTGCCTCTTTTATGTATTCTGTCATGTCTATGTATGTTGTAACCCTGGGTTAGGATTTCAATATTAGGCATGTGGGGTTTTAGCCAGGTTTCTGTTAGTATAGCTAAGCTGGGGCCATAATGGTATAGTATTCAAGCATGCACATTCATATTTGAGTGGAAAATGTTAAAATGATTTATTTTCCATTGATGTATGTTTGCCTATGTCTTAAGTGATAATTTATTAAAGCTATTTAACAAAAAGACATTGATCATGTTAGGAGTGTTCACTGTGGAGAGGAGAAGGAGGCTAGATAAGGACTTCTAAGACAATGATAAGAAAGAAGAGAGGAATAAACTTACTAGCAGTGGTGGTGGTGAAAATGGCATGAAGTGAAAGACAGAAGTGTATATGGAGAAGTACTATTTCATAGAAAGGAAAGTAGGAAAATTAAATAAATTACCAGATGAGTCTATGGTATTTGGAACAGTTGAAAGCTTTAAATCAATATAGGGTAGGTGGAATAAAAATGAAATGTTATGATGGAGCTGTAACATACAAGACAGTCAAGTTGGAGTTGTCATTCTCATGCCTTTGGCATAAACATAAGAAGAGTAAATGAAGGAGAAATGATGGAGAAAAAGAAAGCATGAGTGGCAGATTGGAATGGTTTTGGGGTGGATATGGGAAGTACCATTTCAAACTGAAGGAAGTAGGAAAAGCAACTTTAAGTTAGCATATTCTAAATAGAAGAAAAGTGAAAATAAAATTGAGGGGGTGGGTAGCTTGCAGAGAGATTAGAGGTTTGTCTGTTTTTGTTTCCATCAGAATGGAAAGCATGCATGATAGTGGTTAATGATCACCCAAGCCACATAATCATTTCATTTTTCTTGTCATTTGGGTAAGTGAGGGATTTATTTAGCCAGCAGTTTGTTTGTTTATTTATGTACTTACTTTTGTTGATGAGGTTAGTCAACTGTGCCACCATGTATAATCTGTTTTTGTGGAGTCCCCATATAATATTTGCTGACAAAGTGTGATTTGGCTAGGACATTGGGAAAACTCCCCTATTCTTTTTGAGAAGTGCCATGCAGCCATCAAATCAGGCAGACGAGACCTTGGTGTAACATCTTATTTGATGGGTGGCATCTCAGGAATGTGACAGACCAGTACCTCCCCCACACACTTCAGTGTCAGTGTTTGGAAAGTAAATCCAAGCATCTGTTGGTGGAATAAAACTCAGATTTCTGATAATCTCATCAAAGGTAAGGCTGCTACCTAATGTCATCTTTATGAACTTTGAGTTTAAAATCACTTCCCTAGCTGATACTTTGTGTGCACCCCTTGAAACACAGCTGGATGGCTGTTAATAGTGCATTAGTTAAGATTGAAGAAAAGTGTTTGTATGGTTGAGTATGCCAAAGCTCCATGTTGGAATAGATTATTAATTAAATTAATATGTCTATGTATAGCTTGATAACTACTGTGATGGACTGATCCATAGTGCACCCATTTCAGCCACAGCTAGCAGGTACATCAGCTTAACTATAAGAAGTGTTTATAATCTGAGTATAGTTTCAAGTATGCAAGAGTTATAAAGCAGAAGCAAGAGATACGTAGATCTAAATATTAATGTATATAAGAGGTATATACATAATCTTATAAGTTTCAGAGCATACAAAAGAAATTGTCTCCTCAATCAAATATGTACTTGCAAGGTATGTACAGTTGTGGAAGATCGGGATCATGTTGGCATGAAATGATGAGTGAATTGTGGACTGAACATAGTTCAGAAATTAAGAGGGAATTAGTAGGAGCCCCTGGAGAATGGGCCTTAATGCTTGATTTAGACCTAGAGAAGGAATAAGGCTTATGGTGCTTTGTGAAAGTATGCTCAGTGGAACAAATTGCTACTTCTAGAATACTTCTAGACCCCAACCCTTTCCAAAAAGCCATAGATGAAGCCAAGGCCCTGGTAGAGTTGGGATTGATCCTACCTGGAATAGTTTTGTTGTGGTGAGTATAACAAAAGGTAATAGCCTTAGACCACCATTTGGAAATAGTCTTACCTTCACAAGAAATGAGCAATTGATCCAAAGATCTGAAAGATTTAGATCTATCAAGATAGAACCTGAGTTGTCTTTGGACATCCAAGGTATGGCACATCCTTTCTACCTCATTTTTAGGTTCAGGAAAGAACACGGAGAAATGGAGAGTTTGGCATAAAAGGAGAATTTTTTCTCATAAAAACCCTGTTTCTGCAGAAAATGAGGTAAGGTTGAGAGCTTGCAACTCTCAGATACTCTTCTTGTACAGGTCAGAGCAGTCAGTAAAACTGTTTTCTGTGTTAAGAACCTCAAACCAGCCAAGTTAGCTGGTTCAGATGGAGCAAGTGTTACCTTCTCTAACGCAAAATTAAGTTCCCAAAGAGGGCCACTGTTTTTCTTGGAGACCTCTTATGTAAACACCTTTAAAAAAATTTAACATTAGAATGCATTGAAAGAGGAGGCTCCATGTGTAGGCATGATGAAATGGCCAGTAACTGAACCTTGATAGAAGAGTTAGAAAAGGTATAGGATAATAGCTCAAACAAATATTTTAAATCAGAGAACAACTTGTCCTAAATGGGTGCTGGTTATGATGCTGGCACCAAGCAGACAACATTTTCTCATTTGCTAATATATGATTTTGCAGTAGCAGGCTTTCTGGCCTTTGTCAAAACCTGCTGCATATCCTCAGTAAACAGGTAGTTAAAGGAATTAAGACCCTCTCTCAAGGCACTCAGTTGAAGTTGATTGTGGTCAGGATGTATCAAACACCCCTGATCTTGTGCAGGTGGAGCCATTCTGTGAGGAATCTTGTGGTAATTACCCCTGAACCACAGTTGCCTGGGCCAGAAGGGAGTTATCACAATGATCTTGGGGGATAATTTCCGACTCTTTAGAAGTACCCTGGCTATCAGTGGAAAGGGTGGAAATGCATGCAAGAACACTCCTGTCCAAGAAAAAGAAAAAAACATCTGTCTTCTAGGCCTCCTTGCATAGAGTTCTGGAATAGAACCTTGCCAGTTGATTGCTCAGAAAGGACGCTCCCCCCCCCCCCCCCCAGCAAATCTTGGAAGACCCCCTTGAATTAGATTTCCATTTGTGAGGGTCTGCCTTTGTCCTGCTCATCTTGTCTGCCACACAGTTTTGCTCTGATGGATGTAAGATGCCTGTAGAGTAAAATTGTGCTTTGAAGCTATATTCAAAACTAATCTAGCTAGTTTGCAACCTTGCTTGTTGTTATTTGTAACAACTTTGAAAGAGTTCCTAGAGACCAAAGATAATGCAGAGAGTTGGGTGCCTTGATTAAGGCAATCATCTCTTTTATACTTGTGTACTTGTATCTGTCCTTGACCCGCGGTAGTGGTGCTGCGGTAGCATTGTCACCTCACAGTAAGACGTTGTCCCGTTCGATTCTCAGCTAGAGCGTCTTCTGTGTGGAGGCATGCGTGAATGGGCGTGCCTTCGTTGAAGGTTGTGCGTCAGGGCTGGTAACTCGGCACGTAAAAATCCACTACCAAACATTACCGGACCGGAGTTCCGCTGTGGCGACCCCTAACCGGGATAAGCCGAAAGGCACAACAACAACTTGCATCTGTCCTTGATGCCCCATACGCACTGCACTTATCCCTTCTGAAACTGGTCCCCAAACAAAATCTGAAGAAGCTGTGGTGACCGACTGCTTTGGAGCACTGAGATTTGAAAAGACAAAGATGTTGGTGCTGGGACCAAAGAGACTTCAGATACAAGTGTATCTCTTCATGTGGAGTCTTGCCAGGGTATCATGAGAGTCATAAATGCTATGAGACCCAAAATCCTGTGGTATTCCCTCACAGTGACTGAAAGCTTGAGTTGAAAACCCTAGAAATAGATTTAGATATAGATCTGTTTTTTTCCTGTGGAAGAAAAGCTCTTTGAACTTGAGGTGTCTAGCTGACACCCAGAAACACAATCCTGTGCATAGGAGTCAAAAAGGACTTTTGAATGTTCTCTTGGAATCCCAGCTTGAATAAATGAACTGTGCAAAAATAAACAAGTCATCTAAAATGGAAAAAATGTGGATGGATACCCTGTAGCCTGCAATGAGATGTAATTTGAGGTAGCCACTTTGTGAACACACTTCATGCAGTGGATAGTCCGAAGGGTAAGGCAGAGAACTGATAATGTAGTCCAGACACACGCAACCTTAAGGAATTCCTGAAATCTGGATGAATAGGTATGTGATGATAAGCATCTTTTAAATCTAGTGTTGCCAAGCAACTTGAATGAGGAAGAAGAGGTAGCAGGTTGTGAAGTGACATCACTGAGCACCAACCATCACAAACAGGTTTAGGAAAGAAAGATCCAGAACTGGTCTCCACGCATTTTCTTTTTTTGCTACTAAAACATCCTTGAATAGAAAACATTTTCCAAACTGGGAAGAAGTAACTAGTTCTGTCACTCATATCTACTTTTTTAGGGGCAACATGTTGACAGAAAAGGAGTAACACACATCCTCCAGATTTGACAGAATTGGGGGAATGGGTGAAGGTTCTAGACAATCCATCTGTAACAGCTCATAGTGTTTTCTGAAGGACTGAGGAACTTCAATGTTTTCCCACTGAAAACACTGGAACATTCTGGAAACAGTCTCAAGAGAAACCCTCCACAGGGAGAATCAGAAGTGGAGCTTTCCTCTGAATCTAAATCAGAAAACTGAGGAGAAAACCCTGTAATCTGCTCTTTCTTCTTCCTCTCCTGATTTAGAATCCTGAATCTCTTCAGAAAAAGAGATACCCCTCTTTCTTTTACCAGAAACCACTTTATAAGAAGGATTAATACCATAAATTAAACATTGAGCCACACCCAGTAAACTACTCCTGCCTAAGGAAATTTGAGGAAGAGGAGTAGGTACATGTTTAGTTTTCTGTTTCTTTTTGACAGGAAAAATGTTTTATTCAGCAGCTGAAGAGGACATAGCTAACCTCTGGTCCATAGTTGCTGTAGATGCTTCACCAGAGGGATCTGGAGAATTGCTAGCCTACTGTGGTGGCAAAGGCTGTTTGCTTAAATTTTTCTTTTTGTGGCCGGAAGAAGGATCGACTGTTAGACCGGTAGGTAGTTCCATGATCAAGCCAAAAATGATGCTGCTTTCCTAGGGCAAACAAGCAGTAAAATCTGGTAAAAATAGAAAGCCTTTAAAAGTCACTATTTTCACATAAAAACATAGTAAAAAGCACTTGAGGATGCTATGGCATTCTAGCATGTGTTTGTCTTCACCAAGTTGTTTAGTATGTAAGTATGTGCTATTTGCACCTTGTCAACTAATAGTATTCCTGTATATGTGTTGTGCGTAGACAGCTCAAACTGCTGTCTAATTATATCTATATAATTGTGGTGTAAGTGGTGCATAGAATCACATTACAGACCCAGGACAGAGTGCTGCTCGCTATATTTTTATCTGTGACTGCATACCTGTCAGCTGATGTCCCTTCTTACTAATGTGTTATCCAGTTGGCTCAGTATTTGCATATACTAGTAGTTGATTAAAGACATATTTTCCTGTGCACAGTTGGTTTTGTAGTATTTATAATGTATCTTTACCATCTCAACAGTGCTTACTCCTCTCTGTACTCTCTGTACTCTTCTTTTCTAGACCTAATACCACTCTAAGTAATCGGCTGCAATAATACCTTTATCTTTAACCCGACCAGTGGATACACTGTTGTATGAAAAGCACTGTTGTATGAAAAGCACAGTCTGGGTCTGAACTGTCTGCAAACACAAACAGCTAAAGTTAACTTTGTGTATGTATCTACCTGTTTGAGTTAATATTCATTATCCCCTGGAGAGCACTCTGCTTTGTCTTGTAAGCAGCCCCCTCCCCCCCACACACGCACTCATCTTCCATGTCTCTTTTATTCCCTTCTGTTAGCAAATAGTATCCATAACTAATCAAATACTGTGTGTGTTTAATGTAACTGAGAGCACAGTAGCCTACAGATACAAGGTTATGCTGTTTTTCCACCTGATAAACTGTTAAGAAATGACTGACGGCTTTATAGCAGTTCTTGGTCAATTTTGATTGTTTCTTAAACACAAACTTGTCTTTGCCTGGATCTTGGCTCATTAATAGCAGTACAAAAGAACTCCTAGCCTATACCCTTGTTTCCCCCTCCCCCTTCCCTGTTTATTACCTTAAGCCAATCCCAAAGTTAATAAGTATTACCTGTGGCAGGCACCATTTTAGATTTTACACAGCCAGACTGGGTCTGAAGTACTAATAGCTCCCTTCCAATCAATATCTTGGAAAACCTTTATTACCCGATTTGGCTTACTAAGTCCCTTACTACCCATTAAAGAGTACCTCAGTAGAAAACCACTCATGAAAGCTTAATGCTTTATGTGTGAGCTCTTGAACGCTAAATGTCTTACCAGGGCATAAATTGAAATTTACTTTCATAGCCATAAAACTCTAAAACATAACAAACGCAACTCTTTAGACAAATTGTTATAAAAAGGAGTAGAGGAACCTAATAGAAAGTAAGAACCTACTTTTAGCTCCAGGGCACTCACGCAGTATACACAGACCCTTACTACCTCGTGGTCTGGTTTGGCCCTCGCTTGCTCCGCACCCCACCTGGTCCTCAAATCCCACTCTCCCCCAGTGGTGCTAAATATATAGTGCTACAACCACACCCCCTCTTTCTTCAACCAATCAGCTATATCCAAGTCATCAATAGGCTCTCCAGTACTTAACCTTTCTATCCTGTCTTAAAAAGGGGACAAGTCAACCTCAGTAATCCCAATGTTACTTGCAATGAAACCACTTAAAATACTACTACTGTACTCTCTGCTGCCCTTTCTGCTTCTCCCATGTCTTCTTACTGCCTACGAATATAATACATACCCAGGTTTCCACTATCCAAAAGGCCAAACCTCCACTTTTATAGCTCTATACAAGCTTGAACACTTAATACATCCCCCTCCCATCTAACTCCTTACTTACTTGGTATCAGCATCCCATTAGAACAAGATATGCTAACCCTAAAACCAAAAGATACCATTAATTAAAATCTGGAAGCTCATAATTAGATTACAGTGCAACTTGACAATAGATGGAGTTATCCACCCAAATCCTGGCCCATCCTCATCCACTGGCTCTAGGTCCTTTACTAACTGTCCCACTACTAAACAAATCTTAGACAAACCCCCAAACTCACTCTTGATCAGTCACCTAATTATCAGAAGTGTAAACAATAAGATTCAACATCTACATATGCCCTCTTAGATGCTCTTTCCCTAGACATACTATGTCTTATTGAAACCTAGCTAAAACCTTCTACTTCAGATAAAGAAGTTATACCACCAGGCTATAACATCCTAAGGCTTGATTGAACCAATAGAAAGGGAGGTGGGGTAGCTGTTCTGTACAAATCCATGCCTGAAGTGTCCAATAATTCCCTGCAAACATCCCTGTTTGGCAGTGCTGAAATTCTTATCACTAAGCTCCACATTAATAAGAACTAATGTATAAATCTCATCTGTGTGTATATTCCCCAGGCAATAACATAAATACCCTTGAAGATATCCTACATTGGTTATCCAGCAATCACCCCCAAGAAACCATTGTACTTGGGGACTTCAACATAGACTGGAACATGTGTTCCTCAGAATCCCCCACTCACCACATAAACCTTTATGGATTTTCACAGGTCATATCCTCCCCCACTAGGATCAGTAAACCCAACAATAAAGCAAGTATTCTGGATTGGATTCTTGTTAACACCCATCCCCTCAAATACAAGAGTGAGACCCTGCCTGATGATGTAAGTGATCACCTCCTCACCTATTTAATCAGGCAAAAAGCTGATATGCACAGCCAGTCCATATTTAAAACAATAAGGAACAATAAGAATTTCAACTGCACAAATTTCTAAAATGAACTCAAATCTTGCAGTTGGTCAGTTCTGAAACAATTACCACTTGAAGAAGCAGTAAATTACTTTAAAACCAAATTCCTGTCCATCCTTGACACCCATGCACCAGCACGGACTATTAGCACCAAAACAAAAGTTGCTCCTTGGCTCTCAAAAGACACCAGATATAAAATGCTACTTAGAAATAGAGGATGGGCCATTTCGAGGACCACAAAAAAACCTATAGATCAACTTTAGATACAGACAGCTAAGAAATGAAGCAGAAAAAAAATCCACCATATTAGACAATACAAACTATTACTGTCATCTACAAGAAAAATACCAAAACAAGCCACAAAAGTTTTGGGTAGGTATAAACAAATTCCTTAGTCCAGGACAGTACTCCACTCCTACCCCCTTGGATTCTAACCAAAAAACCCCAGCAGATATTGGCAGTACCTTTAACAGCTACTTTACAACAACCATCAAGAACCTAGCTAACCAATTATCCCCTGGATGCCCATATTCTCCGCCCACTACACCCTGCTCCCAGCTCTCCTTTAACTTCAAGCCAGTTTGCACATCTTTGGTCCGAAAATTACTTAACAAAACTAAAGCCTACCACCCTGTCAGCTGATCTGCTCCCTGCAGGATATCTACAAAAAGTTGCAGATGCCATAGCATACCCTATAACTGAAGCATCCATTCCCTCTGTCTGGAAGATATCCCATGTCATCCCACTCCATAAAAGGGGCAGCTCTACTGAACTTTCAAACTGTAGACCCACAGCTGTTCTGTCACCCTTGGCTAAAATTATGGAAAAATGCATCCACAATCAACTCCTGAACTATCTTATCTTCTAGCCAACACCCAACATGGCTTTAGGACATTCCATAGTACAACCACAGCCCTCCTCTCCTTCTCTAACGTCATTAACCAACACCGAAACAATAATAAACTTACCTCTGCTTACTTTCACAGTCTTTCAAAAGCCTTTGATATGGTAAACCACCAAATACTCATAAACACTTTGACATCCATCTCCCTAGAGGAACAGGCCATCCAGTGATTTCAATCATGTGGTAGACAGCAGGCTGCCTTATGGCAGAGCAAACTATCCACCCTTTTACCCATCACCCTCGGAATACCCCAAGGCTCCATACTAGGTCCACTATTATTTTCCATTTTCATTAATGATTTGTATAAGGTCATTCCAAATGCAAATGCAACATGCATTCAATATGCGGATGACTCTACTTTAGTATGCTCTGACACTTAACCTACAGAGTTGCAGATTCTATCCCAAAATACTTTTAACACAGTTGAAAGTTGGCTCCTTAACCATTGTCTCACGTTAAATCCTAATAAAACCAAACTGCTGCTTTTCTCCCCCACTCACAGGTTTGCCCCTATAACCTTTACATTAAAATCCAACAACGGCACCATTATTTCCCCAGATTCCTCAACCAAACTGTTAGGAGTTATAATAAATAACCTTAAGTTTGATCTGCATATCAATAAAACTATTAAAACAGTTAACAAAAAACTTGGCTCACTATATAGGATCAAGCCCTTCCTAGTGCCATTAGCCAGAACTGTAATTGCTCGTAGACATCTACTCTCCACCCTCCTCTATGCTTCCCCTCACCTTACCAATATTCAGTCCTCTCTGACTCTGAAATCCAAATTTGAGTTGTGGTACAATAAAATTGCTAAACTTTTAACCAATGCAAAATATTCATCTCACTATTGTCCCTCATTACGCCTATTAATTGGTTGGAACTCTCACATCATCTTACATACATTCAGTTAACCACTGCACATAAGTTTTTATTTAAGCCATTAAGTTGCCCTGACCTTTCTTCTGTTATTACTCAGTATCATCCAAATGGAACTCTGCAATCCAGTAATTAACTGCCCTTGAGCATAGAAAAAACAAACCTTTCAGCAGGTCAGGTGCTGTACTCCTTTACTATTGCAAAACTATGGAACACCCTCCCACCATCAATTAGGTCTTCCAGCAATGCAGCTCTCTTTAAGAAATCCCTGAGACAACACCTTTTCTCTCAATGGCAGTGCACATGTGCCAAAACTGCACTTCCCAAAACCTGACTCCCTCTTCTACTACTACTCTACACCTTCTGTAATTGCCACTGTGTTATTACTCTATAAATCTCAAACACTTATGTAACTACAGTGCTGGTGCTATCTATTGTATTTGGTCACCTATACTTAAGCTTAGGACTTTATAAATAGTGTTAATTATTCATACTGTGTAGGAAGAACCCAAGATACTCACATGGGTAACTTAATTATCCTAATTTGTTATATCCTAGCTTGTGCTATTCCAGTTGTATAAACCACTTTGTAATCTGTCATTGTACTCAGGTTTTCACCATGCTAATTCTATTATCAGCTGCTACGTATGCATTGTATGTACTGATGATGATGATGATCTGTTGTACTGAATTTACTGTATGTTATATATTGTATGTATTGTGCATTTTAGTGTGGAGCATTTTTTCCCGGAGATCCACTGAAAATGGGCTCACTATGGCCCAGTCGACCATCCCGGTAAACAAAAACAAACAAATTAATTAATTAATTCTCTAAATTATATGAAGTTAAGCACTACACGATTAGTACAGTAAAAGAAAAGAAATCAAGTTGCATTACAATCATGAATTCACCTACCATGGCTAGCAATAAAAACCTACACACTGATTTATGGCTGTAATCCTGTTAGTGCCACTCAAACACTACTAAATTCACTTGTTTGCCCACCTCCCCTGCATTGTATTCGCTGAATATTATGCAAGGAGAAATATTCCTTGATAGAAAAGCTAAGGGTGAAAAGTGCACTTAGATACAAATAGTTCAAGCATGGGCAATACAGCCCTTCTAGCCTGCCAATACACCAGAACAGTTGAATCCATAATAAGTGTCCAGGATGTTCTTAAAAATATCTAAACTAATGCTTGCTTTAATGTAATTTGGTGGTCTTTTCCATGCATCCGCTGCTCTCTAAGAGAAACAATTATCACGCTTCTTATTCTTATAGAATCTTCTACATAGGTTGTCTGGTGATTCTCTGCTTTTTAATAATCACAAATATTGCCAGAAGTAGTTGTCTTTAAATGTTCTATATACCTGAATAAGGTCTCCTCTTAAATATTTGTTTCACTGTGCACCTATTTTAGTGTTATAGGTTCATAGGTGAATACCAAGCTAACTGCCCTGAAGGGCCATTTAAGCCTCACCAATAACCTGAGATCGGAATCAAACCTTGTACCTTTCACTTATCAGGCAAGCTTAAATTTTCACATCCATGGATGCCTTTGGTATATTTCGACTATACTTTTTCCAGTTTACTCATTTTGTTTTCCTATAAAGTTTCCATATTATTTCACAAACAGTGACTTAATTTCTGATTTCCTAGACTAGTAATGGTGAAACGTTTTGTCTCTGCATGTCAAAAATTTGGAAAATGCCTAGCTTGACTCTGCTGGGGTGCCCCCCCCTACCCCATCCAAAAATAAATAAATAAATAAGTAAATAAAACCACATAGCTCTCAGTGCATCAGGGATAAATCTCAACAGAACTGGGAGCAAATCTAGAAATAAGAGACATGGGCAGTTTTAAACTACTAGTACTATTAAACTGAGACACTGACAGGAAAAAATGAACATGAATTAATATGCATTTTCTGAAGTAAAATAAGTCTATAAATCTAATTATTGCCATTATTAAGTGTAAAAAGGTGTCAGTTTTAGGAGGGATTAAGAGGAACAGTTGAGAGGAATGTACAACAGCACATGCTTAGAAATGCAGACTACTTGCCCTTTGCAGAAGTGTAACCTTGAAGAGAAAACAGTGTCAGCACTGCCCTTTGCAGAATTTATAGAGAGAGTTTACCAAAATAGTCTGAGGTTAATAACTTCGATACCTCTGTAGCAGCATTGTTGAAGTGGCTTCTGGCACAAAATAATTCAATGCACTTCACAAGAGCTACAAATGCGAAAGCAGTTTCTTTGGTAACTTGGGTATTGGTGAATGCTGAAGTGTCCCCCAAAACATCATGGGGTGTTACCTTTGACATGTGTGTCATAGGTTTTCCATCACTGTTGTAGACTGTATAAATCTTTTTATGCAACTTATAGTTCTGTAATTATTAACCAATTGGTTGATATAAATAGAATAACTCGAAGCTGGATCTACCCATATTCCCACGTCCTTAAACAAATTTACAGTTTCAACCATTGTGTGCTGTATTAAACATTCATCTTTCAGTGCATGTTTTGGTTGAGTCACATGCTTAGTTTTTGATTTATAAGCACTTGCTCAAGTTCAACATCTGATTTGGTCGGATCCATACCTCTCAACTTTCCAGATTGTTGCCGAATGTCCAGATCTTTGCCTTGTATCTTCAGTCTGTTCCTTATTGTGGGTTTCTGGCAACTAACTGAGGACTGAAACCATTAAATAGTGACATATGTTCAAGTTTCAGACTTTATATCGTTCAGAAACTGCATATAAAATAAATCCTGTTATTAGCTCTAATAACTCCTGGTTTATAAAAGCAATATTTAAAATAGGTCCCTATATTTTTGGCTTTTGTCCCCCCTCACCATTGTTGTTTGGCTTTGTCCAGAATTGGTATCTTGCACTAAGATGGAAAAGCCGAAAGAAAAACAACAACTAAGATGGAAAGGGTGTCCAGATCTTTGATTCATATCTTTGGCCTGTTCCTTATTTCTGGCAACTAACTGAGCATTGCTGTCACTAAGTAGTGACATACATTTGAATTTCAGACTTTATATCCTTCAGAAGATACATGCTAACACAAATCCTTTTATTCTAGCAACTTTCTATGTTTATAAGGGCAGTATTTAAAGTCTGTCCCTATTTTTGTACTTTTGTCCCCCCCCCTTACATTATTTTAGACTTTGTCCAGATTTCTTGCAATAAGAGATTGAGAGGTATGCTTTAAGTTGTGGATATTCCTGAACTTGCTGAACCTTAATCATTAGGAGATTCTAGTAATTTCAAGCACACACACACACACACACACACACACACACACACACACACACACACACACACACACACACACACACTTTAAACACTACACAGTCATACACAAACTACACATATTACACACTACATACACACAATTTCAGTTGCTCGCTCACCTTCTTGCATTTGCTTGCAACAGCCCAGCAAAGAAATAAAATTACCAGCAGCCTTATATTTTTGGACTTGGCTCTTGTACAGGTGCAATTGATAGAGTTCTTCTGTCTTGGCCTGCTGCTAGTGGTCTTTACTGTTAAAAAAAAATACTTCTGTTCCTTCCACTGATGTTGGATTCACTAAGGGCCTGGGGATAGAAAAAAAGAAAAGGTTCACGCACTGCAACGCAACTTTGTTACAGACAAGGACTTACCCTCACAATAAAAAAACACAACAGAAGTGTTTACGTATGCTGATTGAACTTCATCCAGCTAGTAGGAAAACATGGTTGATCATGGCACACTCGCTTGCTTCATCACCTCCAAAACTGGGAGAAAAAAAAGGGAGAAGGATTTGACTGCAGCTGCATTTAATGGGAATTAAGCATAGTGTACACTATACTGTACATAGCATATGACTGCAGACATCCTTGTCTTCAGTGGCAGGAAAGCTCTGAAGGGCTTAGAGCCCAACCTTGTCTTTTTAGTCAGCTCAGCTTAAGCTAATTGACTATTAATGAATGTGTAAGGTGCCCTAAAGCTTTGGAGGCTGACCAACTGTCATATCTTTGGCAGGATATAACCCATATAGCTAAAGCTACAGCAGTGATCATTTGAACATCTACTGTTTTGCTAAGTTTACTAACACAACTGTATTTCACACTGACCTGGGAAAGGCATAAACAAGCACTTAAATTTTTCAATTTCCCAGGTACAAGCCCAGTAACTTTTGACTAGACCAGAGCATATCTATCAGCCATTGAGTTGCAAACAAAAACAAAACCTTTTTTTCTTATTGAAATTAGCAAAGTAACTTCAATTTATTCATAATCTACCCAGAAAATACATTTTCCTCTTAGATGTGCCACATGTGCTCTTTCCATATCCCACAGATCCCAGAGTATCAGGTAAGCTAAAAAGCCTCCAGTTCAAAGTATCTGCTCTATTGCTTTTTGTACATAGTAACCTAACATAGCCTAAAAATACAGAAGCCAGGCAACACTACATAAACATGTAAGAGTAGTAAAGCATCAACAACAGCGCATGCGGGCTTGCACAAGACAACAATACATAAACATGTAAGAGTAGTAAAGCATTAACAACAGCACATGCGGGCTTGCACACGATAACACTACATAAACATGTAAGAGTAGTAAAGCATAACAACAGCTCATGCGGGCTTGCACTCAACACATAAACATGTAAGAGTAGTAAAGCATCAACAACAGTGCATGCGGGCTTGCACACGACAACACTACATAAACATGTAAGAGTAGTAAAGCATCAACAACAGCACATGCAGGCATGCACACGATAACACTACATAAACATGTAAGAGTAGTAAAGCATAACAACAGCGCATGCGGGCTTGCACACGATACATAAACATGTAAGAGTAGTAAAGCATCAACAACAGCGCATGCGGGCTTGTACACGATAACACTATATAAACATGTAAGAGTAGTAAAGCATCAACAACAGCGCATGTGGGCTTGCACACAACAACACTACATAAACATGTAAGAGTAGTAAAGCATCAACAACAGTGCATGTGGGCTTGCACACGACAACACTACATAAACATGTAAGAGTAGTAAAGCATAACAACAGCGCATGCGGGCTTGCACACGATAACACTACATAAACATGTAAGAGTAGTAAAGCATCAACAACAGCGCATGTGGGCTTGCACACGACAACACTACATATACATGTAAGAGTAGTAAAGCATCAACAACAGCGCATGTGGGCTTGCACACGACAAGACTACATAAACATGTAAAAGTAGTAAAGCATAACAACAGCGCATGCGGGCTTGCACACGATAACACTACATAAACATGTAAGAGTAGTAAAGCATCAACAACAGTGTATGCAGGCTTGCACACGACAACACTACATAAACATGTAAGAGTAGTAAAGCATAACAACAGCGCATGCGGGCTTGCACACGACAACACTACATAAACATGTAAGAGTAGTAAAGCATCCACAACATTGCATGCAGGTTTGCACACATAAAGTTGATGACTAAGTGCCTAACCCATATCAAGCTTTCACAGTCCTCAGTAACCATGCAGCCTTTTGAACATTTTGGTTTGAAAATAAATTCTGCCCTATTTCTCACCCCCATGTTCCTCAAAACATTCTACACCTCCTCATGCATACAGTTTTGGGAGAAATACGAGGGTCATGTCAGCACTCACTCTGCACCATTGTCAGCTTTGCCACAGTTTTTTTCCTAACAGCAGCATCTTGTCCACAAAGAGAGAAGAAATGTGATGCTCTGCCGTCTACATTAGCATTTACCTCTGTCATTGCCGGCCTTAGTAATTTCCACAGATGTCTGTGAATTTTCCCCTTCTTTTGCAGATCAGTAGGTGCTACCTACAGTTCTTCCCATTCATTAATTGCTGTTAATTTCAGTATAAGTTACAGAAATGTTTCTTCTTTTATCTACTACTATTACTTTTCTCTACTGTTACCTAAGCTCCTTCATGTGCAGGGAAGTCTGGTCTGCAGTGCTCTGCTTGCTACCACCATGAGCTTCACTAGATCAAGCAGCTTAGAAAATGATGACAAGTTCAGATAACTTATGCCAGTGCTTCCAGCTGTCAAATGCCCCCCCCCCCCCCAACACATATACACACACTGTTATGGATTGGTGGGAAGGGAGTATGCTGAGTAGTGACAGAGGAAGCTGGTGGAGGCTTGAACATGGAATGTGTCAAGATGAACACTTTAAGGGGGGAAAGGAAAGTGCAAGGAAACAGCACGTTTCAAGTACAGTATAACTTGTATTTGTCACTTGGAGCTGAGCTGCGCATTCATACGATCAGAAGTAGTTGTGGTGACGGGGAAACAGAGTTCACCAAGGAGATCAGCCTATAAGGAACAGTTTGGCCCTATGAGGAGATATGCTGAGTTCCAACAGTCTGCAAACATTTCAGAGTCAACATAGTTCCCTACTCACATTGATACAAATGCAAGAACAATACAAGCTCTTCCATCTGCTTATGTGGAACAGCATTAATGCATAGTTTATAATTTTGGAAAATGGAATGGCAAGAAAATCCACAGTTAACCTTGTGAACTTTATAGCAAGTTACTTGAGAAGGTAGGTGTACTCCTAACATCAATTTCCTGAATTCATACATCTCTGTTACTTTATTTTTATTTATTTTATTAATTGATTAGTTAGATAAAAACATATTTGTTAGCCAAGGTAGTGGTATGATCCCAAAAAGATGCATTTCCATCATAGCTCGGTGAGTTTCATTACATGTAAAATATGTTGTTACACTGGAGGTATGGAGGCGAAGTGAAGTGCAGATGGTTACAGTGGAGCTTTGGCGTGCCTGTAAATTTATCTATTTATTTGTATGTATGTGTGTGTCTATGTATATATATATATATATATACACACACACACACACACACACACACACACACACACACACTCTCTCTCTCTCAAGGTAGTTACATAGGTTATCTGTAAGTAGAGGGTATAACAGGTTTGTACAACTGTTTTCCTTTCCTCCATCTTATTATTCTTAATTGTCGCAGAAGAAAGAAACTGACAAACATTGCAAGGGAAGTGATGTATAAAGTGATCTGAAAAGATCTGCTAAGGTATCACACAACTCCTCTTAGAGGTGATGACACAATTGTCCTTACAGGTTTAAGAAACTTCTAGACTTTGAAGCTTCTTTGTCCCCTTCCAGAAATCTGTCAATGAGGAGTGTCAGTTGTATAGATGGAGAAAGTAAGACCTTTAGGCTTCCCTGATAAGTATTTTGGTGTGAAGAATGCACTCTTTAATGTTTCTGCAATGACACAATCCTGAAAAAGGTATTTTTGTGAAAGGGGGTGAGAAGAAGTACTTGCCTCCTGTCAGTGGCACAACAGAAAACACACATGCCTTAGGTATTGGAAGACCAGAGAGCTGTGGATTCTTTTCACACTCAGGATGTGCAGCATGGAGGTACTGACACTATTATACTTCAGATAAGTTGTTAAACTGAGGGTACATCTGCTTGAGTTGATGATAGCTTAGGTGGATGTAAAAGATCCTACAGCACCTACTGAAAAGAGTAGGAGACGTTCCCAATTTCATGGCGAAATTTCCTGTAGTAGTAGAAACACCACCTCCGTACTCCTTTGAAACCAGGCCACTAGCCTAGTGGGACTAATCAAGTCGACAAAGGATAGATAACTGAATAAATACATTTTTTGCCTTTTAAAAATGAAAATTTTTGTTTATTGTCTACAAATATTGGGTGCTTGGTATACATCTGTGTGGTTGGTCTGCTCTTTTTCATGGCAAATGCTTTGATACGTTTAAATCTATCCAAATAACTTCTGTTAACAGCCCTTAAGTTTCTTTTTTTTAACAACATTTTTTGCTAAAAGTTATTTGCAATCCTGTTGTAAAATCTTTTGCTAAACAGCTCTACACAGGTCATTCAAGATATCGTCGATGCTCAACAAGCAAGAGGCATACATATTTAAGAAAATAATTTCTGTTGAAAGACACTAGTGTACTTTTTGTGGACATCTCAAGCATCACTTGTACATCTGGCACCCCATTACATGCCATATAACCAATTAGAAAATAAATGCACTACTAGGTCCTGTAAATTGCCATTTCAGGACACCTGAGTCATCTGATAAAGGTACTGGCCAAATAAAATTATACCTGATAGAACCAAATACCTACTTTTTAAAACAAGTTGAATATCATCACTTTGAAAAATAGTTATAATAAGCAAAACTGCAATACAAACATTCTGTGGTTTAAGAACTTATTTTAATTTATATATATTAATCCAGTAATGAAGGCCAATGGGCAGAAGGAAGAAGGCTTTCTCTGTACTACATAAGGAGTCACTGGCAGTACATAACTCAGCATCTTATCAGTAAAAATTATCTCTGGTTACAGTCAAAATATCCTACAATGAGATACTAGATTTGTTGTAGTAATGAAAGGTACGAAACTATTCACATGTTGTTTGAAACTTACGATTGCCTGCAATTCTGTTCTGTTGATCATGAAAGAACTAACTGTGATCAGTGGTGGCACGGAAGAGTTTTGAATCCTACCAATGCCAGCTAAAGTGTCATGGACTGATGGCACCACCGCCACCAATGTGAAGAAAGGTCCTAGCTGGCATCAGAGAGATGATCTCTCAAGTCACAGACCTGGTACCTAGCAGGTACAAGAAAGAAAGAAACTGCATACAAGTTCCAACTCAATAATCAATTCACAGAAGGGAACTTTGTTCCAAGAACATAATGAGAATGCACACTGCTGCTCTGGCAGTGGGTCTCCAACATCCATATCCAGAATAGGCTGCACATAAGTTACCTATAGCACTGAGTTCTTCGTGTAACATCCCGGGACCCTTTCTCAACACTTGATCCCTCTCTCTGTGAACCACAGAGTCTTCCAGTGCCCCTTATCCATGGTAATGGCCTTTCACGCAAGCTATTATTTTGACTTGCACACAGTTTTTAGGGAAGTCTGGCAGAAGTCACCAATCCCCCATATATTTCCTCCTGGTGTGGTAGTAATGCCACCACTCTGGAATGACCAGGAGTCTTCAGCTACCTGCTTCTCTTGATTAAGACAAAACTAAAATTACACACGCTAATATTTTTATTTGTAGTAGTCACAAATAATCTAAGTCAGGATTTGAGCCATGGTTCGTTAACTTGCAGTGGTAAATGATATCCCCCTGTCACATAATAAATAGCACTAGTGCATGTATAATAAAAAGATAAGGTACAAGAGTTTAAAAGTGAATAATTAAACTTTACCTAAACAATAAGAAAAACAATGCATTTATAGACTAAATGTGCAGAGAAAAAAGAAAGTATACAAAGAATATCAAAATAACTTAAGTTACACAGGCAGGAATATTTAAATAAATTCCATACCTAAGCTAACTATCATGCATGTAACTACCTTTAGCTTAAAGAGTACTGAACCCTCAGTGTTATAAGTTCCTAGAAGATAACATGCTGAAACTGCATACTGTACATTTACTGGGAAGTGGTCACCTTAATATATTTTAATCGCAGACAGGTCAGAGCAAAGATCAACCTCAAATATTTATACATTTCATTTCCTCAGAAACCATTACATCATTACCTTTTGCAAAGGACTAATCAAATCCTTATAAAGGATAAGGGCTTTTTCACACCAGCGCAGCAACAATGGAAAGCAGAAGTATGACATACGTGTCTTAACAATGCCTGCTTTCTTTTCACAGCTCTAGTCAGCTACTGCTTTGAAGTATACTGTGATTACATTTTATAACCTGCTAGCAGAGAGTAAAAAGACGTTATATTGTAAATTTCACACAGCAGATTCATGCATTTCCCTTCCTTTTATCATCTTTTAGCTTTACAAGGGAGAAGGTCACAATGTTAAACACTCACATTGTAGACTAAATAGGACATAAGAAAAAGATAAGGAAGAAATGCATAACACATTTAAACCAATTTTCTTTAGCATAGCATCAGCCCAGGCACCACACTGTCATTAATGCTGACCACCTAGCAGCTTTGCATAATGCCAGTGTTTGTTACTCTTTTTGCTGGGCTATTCACTGAAGTATTTACCTGAATTAATGCTTTTATCAGCAACAGTGTGAGTGGACAGGCTGTTCACGTCTTGGTTTTTGCCACTTCAGAAGCAGTACAGCACAACAGTTCCAACAGACAGACGACACTTCATACTACAGTTGTGCCTGCAAGAATAATATTAATGCTACACAATAAATATTCACAGGCTGTGTGTTTGTATTTAACAGGCTCAGAATTTAACATTGGGTTACGAACATAAGCTTCACCTTGAAATCCTGAAGACAGTTCTTATGTTTTCCATTTGTTAAATGTGCATCAAAGTGGCTAACTGCCAAAATCTGTGCCTCAAATCACTAGGATTCATGATTTAATGCTGATCTCTAGTCACTGTCTGTGTGGAATGTTGCAGTTTTTCTCCCCATGTCTACAGTGGTTTTCTCTAGGTGTTTAGTTTCTTTCCAAAAACAATTTGCTTGATTGGCTGCACTAAAATTGTCCACAGATATATTGCATCTTTCCCTTGTTGCCTATGTGTTGCCCGTGCACTGGCCCAGCAATCAAGGAGCCTCAATCCTCACCACTAACACCAGTGAAGGGACGTCCATGTATGGAAAGTATAATAAATACACACACAGTAAAGTACTATTTCCCTTAAGAGCACACACAGATCAGTTAGTCTGGGGATAGTTTCTCCCTTTCTCTCCAGGTCCCCAATAAGACTCCCCACTGGCACAGCTATAGGGTCTAGATCTCAGCTTAATGGGCAAGCTAAAACCTCCAGCACCCTCTCTGTCCAACCAGTGTTTTGTGTCCCTGCCCAAGTACCTGACGCACACACTTTGAGATAATGGTTATATATAAGCACACAGACACTCCTGGGGAAGGGTGGCACAGGTTCTCCAGCTGTGTGCCCCTTTTCTACCCAGTCTAAAAGGTAATACCAGCTGCCACCACACACTAATATCAACTACTCGAAGGCCCTTCTGAAAGGGTGTCCAATTATTACTGTGCAGTATTATTATCCAAATGGTAAGTGTGACTGAACAGTCGAGGCTTATTAGAGTGACTTGGTACAGTATCACTATATACATGCAATGTACTCTAGAGTTTAAATTATCTCTACACAAAACAGCCACATTGAAAAGGTTTAAAAATATTTAATAATAATAAATAAAAACACAAAACAATACTTCTTACTACACAGTGCTAGTCAAGAGGTCAGAGATCACCGAGAAATACTTAAAATAATACTATAGAAAAGTTTTGACATCACAGAAAAACACTTAGTCTAATCTTCCTAATTCCTAGCTATTTCTAAGAGAAAACACAGTTCTAAATAACTTACATATAAAGCAAAGCAGTGCTGGTTATGTTGGATGTTCTCAAGACAAAATGCTCAGAGCTCTCTGATTCTCTCTCTTTAAATTGGTAATATAGAGCTGCTTCACATGACATACATTCTTCACACTTCTCTGGTGTTCCCAGGCTAACAGAAACTACATTTGCATTCTTTACACCTGGTCAGAAACCAGAGCAATTAAGGACAATCTGTACATGCAAATTCTAGCCATTAACTCTAGTCTTAAAACAATAGGCAGGATGCCTCCCTCTAGACATATTGGCTCAGAATTTTGACATCAAAGACGGTCATAAAATGCATGACGTAGCTTTCTTAGAGCAGAGTACACTGTTGTTACATTTCTGTAGTTCAATATCCAATGCAGTCTTTTCACATTTAAGAGAACAAGCCTGTGGCTTACATTAATATTTACAAATGACAGAATTAGCTACAGAATTCCATCGGGCTAGGCTGGCAGCCTTTACCTATCTTCACTGCCTATATCATGTCTGAAAAAGGACCAGAAAGAGCAAAATTCACTTACTTGTCAAAAAATAAACCAACAATTAAACAAGTCACTTAGACAGTGCTCCTAAGGTTTTCCCTGAAATAGACAACTTGTGTCTAGTGGGTTTATCTTGTTAAAAATGAAGCAAATAAAAAAGAAGGCATACCATGGAGACAGCACTTCTGTACCCTCATTTCAACAAACTCTACTACTTTCTTTATACAAAAACATAATCTGGCAGAAGCAGAGGCCCTCATCCTCCAATATATCTTCCCTCCTCACAGACATTGCCGGCCTTTCAGGTACAGCAAACAGGGGACATTTCTTAAACATCAGAGACAGTTCCTGCTACTTTTGACAGTGCACCAAGAAAGATAGGTCATAGCCCTCTCTGAATGAGGCATGCATGTTAACTGCCAGCTCATTGGGATGGCTCACAAGAACATACATTGTAAGGAGCAGACCAGTTCAAGTTCAGTTTGCAGTCACCTCAGTTTTAATAACAACACAGTGCACGTAGTTAGTATAATCCTACACATACTAAAATCTGAACCTAACGTGCAAAAATGAAAAAGATAGAGATAAATTTTATTAGATGAGTGCAATGTTCAACTATTTTAACTGAGGTGCAGCCCTCTTCCTCTGAATGTTATAACAGCACAGCCTGACTGTAGTCCATGCTGGCCACAAAGAAAGGGAAGGGCGAAAGGAAATCTGCTGTACAGCTGCTGTATTCAAATATCTTAAATATGTGCCTATGCTGATAGCAACTATATTTAAATAATTAGATGTATAGAATGGCTGTTAGAAGTGCTGTCTTTTCTGTGTGCATAAAACAGAGCAGCCTGGGTAGAACTGTTGAAGGTCTTCCTCTTTGTGAGTTTTGCCTTTGGTGTTTACCCTTATTTGGCCGAGTTAAAAGCTAAATTCCTGATTGTTTATCATGAGTGACTGTTGTATTTCCTGCATGCGGCTGCATACCACGACCACAGGTTACTGCATTAGCTTTGAAGTGATACATATATAATATACATTCTTATGTAAAATGCAAAATGTATCAAGCTGTTCACTACTGACTTTGCCTTATACCTTTCAACCACAATTTTAGGCTCAGCAATGAATAGGTGTAGTGCAGTTTTTGTAGCTAGAGTATTGCAGTCACATATGTAATGGGTATACCTGAACTGACATAATGAAACCTGTATTACTTGTGCTGCTCCCAATCATGAAGCATTTGATTAATGCTTTTCACTCTTACACTGTATTATTTGTCATTATCTAGTAAATATTCAAATTAATTTCATGTAGACACTGTAACATTTAATCTGTACACTGTAGCATGTAATCTTGGGCTGTTGCTGATAAAAGTGTTAGACAGCAGGTGACACTGCCTGTTGGTACAAGGGACAGTGACGATCACTAAAGGGAGCCTGTAATTTTATGGTCTATTGGTACTCATGCATTTCTTTGCCATTTTAGGGTACCTATGAATAGCTTGCACCGGTAGCTGTTAGGATAGTAGCTGTTCAGATGTTGTTATTCCTTGTAAGCTCTGATGGTTGGTTGTGCCACTGAGGAATTTTTATCTCACATTTTTAATCTGATTTTGTGTTTCTCTACAGAGAACAGCCCATTTTCCTTTGAATGTTAGGATGCTATGGCCTGACCCTAATCTGTGCAGATCACACACAAGAGAGAAAGGAAATATGCAGTATTGATGCAGTATTCAGTTATTTTAAATGAGTATGAATCTGTTTTTACAGCAGAGATATTTCAATTGTTCATTGTACCATATGACTCTTCGAGGTGGAATCTTACCTGTTTGCATGAGAAGCACTAAAGGGCTCCCTAGTTGTGATTCCCTCCATATAGGTTCATAGGACAATACTAGGCTATTGGCCCGGAGGCCCGTATAAGCCTAGGCAAGAATTTTGTGCATGTTCCCACAAAGTCAGCACCTGTTTCCCCTGTCCAGCAGGGCCACAGGCAGGATCCCAGGGGTGTACTTTGTTTCCCATCCAGTCGTCCAGGTTCCTCTTAAAGAGGGCTATTGAGGCACTCTGCTTGACATTATTTATTATTTTTATTTATTGCATTTGTTGACCGGGAAGGTCCACTGGGTCAAAAAGTGTACATTTTCAGTGGAGGCCTGGGGAGAAAAGCTCTATAGAGATACAAATACATACAATTTGATAAATCACAGTAAGAATACAATGCTTACAGTGTGTTAGAAACAAGATAACATTTACGGTGATAAAACATAATCTAGAAAATATGTCAGATTAAACTTCTAAAGATCAGTTAACAATGCAGTATATACAATTTGCTAACAGTATGTACCACAGTAGTTGCAGATTAGACGGTCAGTCACCATCCATTTGTAAAGCGTATAGAAAACTGTTTATTTGTCCAGGAGATAATGGCGATGGTACTGGAGGTGGGGAGGGGAGAAAGGAGGGAAAGGTGGAGAGGTGGAAGGGAAGACACAGAAGTCAGGTTATGGGTTGTGAGGAGTTAGCACAGGGGCATTGCCAGTGGGTGGAGAGATGATGATTCAGGGATTTTTTTAAAGACAGTTTTATTGCTAGTAGCTCTAAGAGAGAGAGTGGGAGAGATTTCCATAGTTTAGCAGTGGTAAAGGAGTGGAGTCTTTGTCCAGCGTTGAGATAGGGTTTATCTACCTGTAGGAGTGTTTGGGTTTCTGAGCGGAGATGCCTATTAGGGTAGTATGGAGTAAATAGGTTTGAAAGGGCTGGGCAAATGGATGGATTGTTTATTAGTTTATGGGCAGTAGTTATTTGAATATATGTGAGGTGGTGAGGAAGTTCTAGCCAGTTGAGTAATATAAGAGAGGTGCAGTGGTGAGATAAGGGCTTTCTATTGGTAACAAATTTTGCTATTTTGTTATAGCATGAGTATAGTTTGGATTTAAGACTGTTCTGAATATTGGTGAAAAGAGGAGCGCCATAGAGAAGAGAGGGGAGCAGGAAAGAGGAGGCAAGGGCTAGTTTGGAAGAGTAATTGAGGAATGCTTTGTGTCGATATAGCATGCCCAATTTCTGGTGTGCTTTTTTAATGTTGCGAATGTGCAAGTCGAAGGATAGGTTTTGGTCAATGGTAACACCTAAAAGTTTAGTATGTGAGACAACCTGTATAGAGGTGTTGCCATGGGAGAGGATAGTGAAAGTATCTGTGCTTATAGTGCAGGATTTCTTAGGGGTAAATAGGACTAGTTTAGTTTTTTTGGGATTTAATGCTAGTAGTTGTTAGCCATCCATATTTTGGTGGAGCTGAGGGCTGCTTGTGTAAGTTTTTGAAGCTCATGTGGTGAGTTGGCGGTACAGATGACAGTAGAGTCATCTGCTTATTGGATGACTGTTTCCTGAGTGAGACTGGAGTGGAAGTCATTGATGAAAATGCTGAAAAGTAGTGGGCCTAAGATGGACACTTGGGGCAACACTTTGGAGGTGTTAAGGAAAGGAGAGAAGGAGTTTAGCCATTTTGTAGATTTTTGCCTATCTGAGAGGTAGCTGGAAAACCAGTGTAGAGTAGAGGAAGAGATATCTATGTTGGATAGTTTTCTAATAAGGAGTGGATGAGAGATGGTATCTAAGGCTTTGGACAAATCGAGAAATAGAGAGGAGGTAAGTTTTCTGGTGTCATAGGCCCAATTAATAGCGTCACAGAAGGAAATAAGAGCTGTTGTGCTACGGTGCCCTGGTCTAAAACCATGCTAGGTTGGAGATAGTATGTTGTTGTCAAGCAGGTAGCTGGCTGTGGATACATTTCTCGAGGATTTTTGAGATGGGGGAAAAGGATGACAATGGGCCGAAAGTTGGAGACATCTATGTTGTTTCCACCTTTGTGGAGTTGGAGAATAAATGCTTTTTTTCCAAATGGAAGGAACACAGGACTCTTGGATGGACCTATTAAGAAGTATGCTGATGGGGTATGCAACTGAATTTGTTTCCTTTTGTAGGAATTCGGGAGTCTGGCTGTCAGAGGCATTTGTGTAAAGTTATAATTTCAGAAACATTTCCTTTACTATGCTTGTGGGAATAGGAGCTAGAGAGACATTGGGAGGATGTGCAGGAGCGGTATTAGTGGCTAGAGGGTCCGGTTGTTTAGATAGGGTTTGAGGGAAGTTGGTTGTGAGGTTAACTATAATGTCAATAAAATAAGTGTTGAAAAGTGTGGCTATTTCCATAGGTTTTTTTTCTGTGTCCGGACAGGGATTAGATTCAGATCCTGGGTGTAGAAGTTTGTTGTTTGAGCTCCAGAAATGTTTAGGGTTAAGCTTGTGTTGATGTAAGGTATGATAGTTTTCTTTTTTATCCTTAATGATTTGGCACTTTACTTGGTTGCGGAGGTGTCTGTAGGTTAGGAGGTCTGAGGGTTTTGTGTGCTTTTGCCAAAGTTTCCATGCTTTGTCCCTGGTGACCATGTTCTGTTTAGTAGCTCTAGTGAGCCATGGGGCATGTGAGGATTGTGTGCATTTTAGCCGGAGGGGTGCTAGGCTATTCTGAATATTAAGGAAAGAAGAATTAAAGTGTTGCACTGCGCTGTCTAGAGGGAGTGTCTTTAGGGGTTTCCAATTAATGGTTTGTAAGGTGTTAAAGATTGTACGAGAGAATTGTGATAAGTCTCTAGTATATTTGTATTGATTCTTGTGTATTTCAGTTGTAGTTTTGCGTATTACAAATACTGGCAAGTGGTCATTGATGCTGTTTGGGAAGGCTCCTGCGGTGGCAATTTTATGGGGGTCAGAGACCATGATCTGGATTGTTCCATGGCTGTTGTCTTTGTTGGGTCTGGTAATGTTAACAATTGGTTGTAGTGATATAGGTTGATGTTGGTCAGAGGGGGGTGATGGTGAGAGAAGTCAAGTCAATTTATATTAATATCATCCAGGATTATTGTTTCTGTAGTTGTGTTATTGGAAGTCCAGGCTAGGATGTCCTCTAGAATGGAGTTATTATTACCAGGGGGAAATATACAGGGTAATGATACATAGATTTTATTCTCGTTCATTTTTAGGTAGGTTATTAGGATTTCTGCTGTGGTGAAGCTGGGTATTGGTGTGCTGTAGCGGATCATATTGAAGGTGTTGGGGTAGATTAGAGCTACCCCACTGCCTTTTCTTTGAGGTATATGTTTGCGTAGGCAGGCAAAGCCAGGAGGGAGAAATTTTGAGGATTTGATGTATGGTTTTAGCCATGTTTCTCTAGTGGCAATAATGTTGGGTTTATTGTGCGTTATCCAGGTGTGGACGTCAGGGATTTTGTTTCTAATGCTCTGCAGGTTAATAGTTAGCTTCAGATACTTATACAAGTGGTGTGGGTTGGGAGATGTGGTGGATGGGCCAGGGTTGGGATGGATATCGCCACTTAAGATTAATTTGGAGTATTTGAGCAGGATGATGGTGGGTTATTTTTTTCTGGTAGTTTTGTGGTTAAGGAAAGGGGCATAGTTTGTGATAGCTTTGTCATTAGGAGGTAGATTTTTTTGTTTGAAGCAGAGTAAGTTGTCTGTAGAGTGTAGGTTAGGAGAAATGCCAGAGAAGGTTTTGGGTGTTGGTGTATGAATGGAGGCTGTAGATGAAGATATGTATTGGATTGACGTAGATTGTAAGGCGGTAAGATGTAGTAGGAGGGTTAAGGGTAGTAAGTGGAGGTAGGGTGTTAGGTTCCATTTAAGTGGCATGTTGGAGAGCTTTGGAATAGTGTGAGTCTTGATAGTAGTAAATATCTGGAAAAGGAGATGCTAATGGTATAAGTTAGCAGGTGTAGACAGTATGGGGTTTATACAGATGAGGTCTGGTAAGGGAAGAAGATAAGCATAGAGAGAGGGAGTCTGTTCCACAGATGGGGAGTCTTTGGGACACAAATCTATCCTGCCAACAAGTTCTGTTAATGTCACAGACCAGGTTGAGGCCTTGTGTGCGGGTTGTGTGAGTGAAGTTTAACTTATGGATATGTAGCAACTCCATAAAGGATGGGTCTGAGATGCCCTTCTATGCCAGACACATGTCACCTCTGAGAAGTCTGTATGAGACTGAGTAGAGGGACAGGGCTTTTAGCCTATGTGTATAGGATAGGTTGTTTGAGACCCTGGATTTTCCTGGTCAGGAACCTCTGTGGTCTCTCCAGCTGCTTCATGTGCTTGGCAAGGTACATGCCGAAGGGAGCATTGCACTCGATAATGAGTCTGATAAGGAGGCGAACAGGGATGTTATGACTTCCTTATTCCTGGATGAATTACCCTTACTTATGAGGTGAGCCATATAGAAAGCCTTCCATATAATGGAGACAACATGGTGGTCGAAATTCAGGTTGCTATCAACCTGGGTGCCCAAGTCCCTCATGACTGATTGACGGCTTAGGACATTATTATTAATGTGATAATTAGTGGGGATGCCATTTTTCCCAAAGGGGATAATGATGCATTTCTTGACATTCAGTTTGAGGCCATGCTTTTGGCACCAGTCATTAGTTTGGGTAAGGCCCTCTTGGAAGATGTTCATATCACTAGGGGAATTTAAGACAGCACTTAACTTGCAGTTATCTGCAAATTTGGTCAGCCGCAGACCACAGGTTTTGGCTTGCACCTCAGAAAAGTATATTCCAAACAGTAGAGGCTCCAAGACCGATCCTTGAGGTACGCTGCTCATTATGGGTCTACTGCTAGAGGTGGCTTCCCCTATTTTGACTGAGTGGGTTCTATCAGTGAGCCGGTTAATTACCTATCTTGAAACATATGGGTTGATGCCTATCTAGGAGAGTTTATCTAGTGGGGAGTAGTGTCAAAGGCTTTGGCTAGGTCAAGGCAGGTGGTGTGCACCATCTTCCCCTTGTCCATGGCTTTGGTTACTGTTTCAAAGACGTCAGCCAAGTTTAGCAGGTATGATCTCCCTTTGACAAAATCATACTGTGTGGGGTGAAGTGTTTGGAGGTAGCCAATGTCCTTGTTTATGAGGTCCATGATAATGCACTCAATGGCCTTGCAGATCAGGCTAGTTAGGCGGATGGGCCAGTAATTGCCTGGGTGGTGAGCCGCTCCACATTTATGCAGAGGTATAATAGTGGCTGTCCTCCATTTGGCTGGGATGCAGCCAGTGTTCAGGCTTCGATTGAATAGGGTACCTAATGGTGCTGAGAACTCTTATCTGAATTCATGTAGGATGCAGCCAGGGATGTTGTCAGATCCCATGGAGCCTGTATTGTTTGCCTTTGAGAGATCATTAAAGACCTGCTCCCTGGTGATGAGAGGAGGGGGGCAGGTGCTGTAGATGTCCTGGTTTACTGATGGGTTGACAGGGGGGTGAAGTTTTTACTGAACCTATCTGTCAGCAGGTTGGCTATACCTACAGAGTTTGTGTATGTGGTGTTCTTGACCATCAGTTCACAGCAGATTTGTTTACTGCCGCTGTCCATCAGACAGATTTACTCTTCCTTTGGTTCTGTCGGGTATTGCTGAGTCCATGCAGCTATGTAGGTGCTCATATAGTGTTTTGGTGTAGGCTTGGATATTAGTGCTAGTTTTAACTGAAGGAACGGTGGCTTTGAAGCTGCTTATACTTGCTCTCAGGAGGTTGTAGTCAGCTTTGGAAAAGTTTTTTTATTTGACCCTGGTAAGGAGGGGGGGCTCAGGGGAGATGGTGACTTCGAAAATGATCATTTTATGGTCGGATCATACCAAGAAGGATGACATTGTAGGGGTACTGCAGTGGCTACTCATGTTGGTTAGTACCAGGCCCAGGATATTTTCACCTCTTGTGGGGGTGTCAGCCAGCTGATCCAGTGCACTGACATTGAAGATGTTGAGGAATCTCTGGCATTCGTATTTGGGCTAGAATAGGTCTTCCACTCTATGATTGGGTAGTTAAAGTCACCCAGGATCAGGGTAGAGGATTGAATCTTGATGACTTTAAGTAAGTCCAGATAGGTGGAGTGGGCATTTTGAGTCATGGTTGGGGGTCTGTAGCTAGCTATGATTTGAATAGGTGTTTTGTCAACAGTTAACTGCACCTGGAGTGTCTCCTGTGTGTCATACTGCTTGACCAGACTGGCGGTGTGTATGTCTTTGATAAATATTGAAACTACACCTCCTTTAGCTGTGTAACCCTCCATTTGGGGTCTGAAAGTATGGTAGGGCAAGTAACCAAAGCTTAGTAATTAAGTGATATATCTTTTATTCTGTTGGTTAATATTGCATTTTGTGTGTATGTATATATAATATATATATATATATATATATATATATATACACACTTAATATTTGATGTCTGATGAAGCGATTGATTCACAAAAGTGCTTACAATAAATATATATGTTATACTTTTAGCTCGTGCTCTCTATAGTAAAAGTATCTGACTGTGTTTCAGTGCTGAAACTTTGTGTATACTTAGATTTAGTTGTTCCAACACTGTTTATTACAGCAGGACATGTTGGTTTCAATCATTTCTTTTATACTGATCCACCCTGCCCCTCAGCACTCACTATCCCCCTCACCCATAGCCGGCCTTAGGCATAGGCTAACTAGCTGGCCGCCTAGGGCGCCTCTCTAGGAGGGGCACTTTTCAAGTTTTTATTTGGTGTAGGTAGACCAGGATGGGGGCACCAGGTGGTGTGGTGGGGTGCACCGTGGAGCCCTTTTGCCTAGGGCACCAGCTGACCTAAGGCCGCTCCTGCCCTCACCACTACCTACATTACCTCCCTTATATAATATCCTTGTATCATTCTCTGCTCTCCCAGAAAGCAACTTAAAAATTCTTGCTCTTAGCACACTGTCTTCAAGTAATTAACGCATTAAAACTTGCATTGCTACAATCCTTTTTCTAATTGTCCTGAACTCCCTAGGTTTAGCAAGAGGGCTTAACCCACAACGTTCCTGCTTATATTTACATGAACCCATAACTCAGTTTGCTTGAAAATCAAATTTGTACCCGGTTCCCAGAAGTACTATTTTCTGCCCCTTCTACATCTAGAATAACATACCTGCATAGGTTAATATTAGATCAGCCATCATCTTCACACATTTTGTCGGAATGCTGGTAATTTTTCTATCACTGCTTATCCTTCAAGTAGGAGACATGCAGCTTAACACTTGCTCAAATTTCTACTCAGCCCATGTAAATACTCATGCCCTCTTCATCACTCCCACTGACATACAAAGTATAAACTGTAAATGTCTTCAGTTAAAATGCTGGATTTCAACCCACAAGGCCAGTGTACTAGCCATCTTAGAATGCTGGCTTAAAGAAAACAGCTAGTTCCCCCTGCATCCCTCTTCCTGAAATCTCCAGGTGTTATTACTTCTTTGCTAGCTGCCGGCCAGTTATTCACTTTGGTTGTGGAGTGCTAACTGCATTCTTGCTCTAAACTCCACATTAATGTCATTAAGTTGCAGTACTGTGAACTGTAGCCCCAAATTGTGACCCTATTAGGGGGTAAAGCAAACTTGCTAGTAGCCACCATATACATCTCAACACCCATTAATCAAACCCCAATTGAGCAAACAATACACTTCATTCTCAAGTGTACAAAGCATCAAAAGCTGATCGTTTTAGGGAACCTTAATCTGAATTGGTCATGTCAATTAACAGATCACCTGAATAGATTCCTAAGCCTGAAAAATCTTATGAAAATAGTAAAAGGAACAAGGCATAACTTTGCACTGCAAAATGCTCCACTGAAAAAGTACTGACTATGCAGATCCTACCACCATTACTGAGTGACCATTGTCCAGTTTTAACCAAATGGCCACTTACATCCACTAAAAGCCCTCCATCTACCATCATAAACAGATCTTTCACAAGTCCTGTAAAGATATCTTTACCAATGAGTTGCAAAGTTTGACCTGACTTTGGATCAAAGTGAGCGCCTACCATTGCCATTAGGGAGTCAGAGGATCATCGTCTTCTTTTAAACCTACCATTACTGTAAACACCCATACTGGTCACCCCTCAATTCTGGAACAGATGTTGCCAGCAAGCAGCCCCACCCCCTCCCCTCAAGCACAAAAAGTGGTTTTCCCCTGTCTCTACTGGAGAAATCATACTTTCCCCCATGTGCTCCCCAAGCACCTGCTACCCTCCCCCTTGGTGAGGTGAGCTTGACTATACACTTTTCATTCCTCTCCCTCCCTGGCTCCTCACTGCTAAGCAAACCCTGGCTACTCCCAGTAAGGATGCCATACAGAAGAGAACAGAATGTGAAGATTTCTACATTTTTTCACTGCAGAGAGCACCACTACACTATAATACAAAAGCCTTCTGGCTGTCTATGAAGGGTTGTGCTATGTTTTTGCTTGCTACCTTAATGTATCAAAAGGCTTAATGATATATATTTCCCCAACTTATATACTTGCTCTTTATATGAGAACCTCCTCCTATGAATTCTGGAGTAGCAGTAATCTACAGCTCATGAGGCCATATTCGTATGATCTTCTACTATGGGTGCTCTCTGCAAGAGTGCCCCACCATATGGAATTCTCTGCTACCTGAACTACAAAGTGCAAATAGTATGCCTTTCTTCATGAAATCACTAAAAGCACATCTAACCAAAAATACTCAGTGTAAATGCTATCTTGAACCGGGTTAGTCTTGCCCATTGAGTCAAATGCAAGGTACACTTTTACAAAGTACAGCTGCATAAAAGAGCTCCAGGTAAACAAATTATAATATGTATATATTGTAAATATAATTGTTTTCCTTTACACTGCTATTTGATGTTTTGCCACGCTTTTGCTAGTGAATATGTCTGATGGAGCTTGTAGCTACTGTTTGTAGGGATGGTGACTATTTATAATGCAACAGATCACATGCTGATAACAGTTGTATGAAGAGGCTTTAGTCTCACTATGTCCAAAAAATGTTTGTTTGTTACTTCACTATAAAGGTACTTTACATACTTGTATCATGTTTGAAAGTTTTATTCTGTGTGTGTGTGTGTGTGTGTATGGGATATATGCACATGACCCTTTAAGGACATCAGTGTTATGGGCATTCAGAAGCCATGTAGCTGAAACACTCATTGTCCTTAAGGGGTCATGTGCATTTATCCATGGATCTCCAGTACAGGAGGTTTAAGTTATCACACAGTGAAAACTCTAACGTGGCTGGGTTTTTCTTGCAATTTTTGCTGAATGGTTTGTCGGTGTGACATTTTCATCCTTTGGATTGGATGATAGTTGGGATATTTTGCAGGTACCTTAATCTTTATGGGCATCAGCTGGGTTTAAAGACCCTATGTTTATGAAGTATAGCCAAACTGTCCACTTATGTTGTGCTGACGAGGTCAATAAAAAGGCCAAAACTTGCATGTCCACAGCTAGTGGGATTTGGTTTTATTGGTCTGAATGTAACTTTAAAGACTTAAAAAGAAAAAAAAAAGTCGCAGACATTCGGAGGCCATGTAGGTGAAACACTTGATGTCCTTATTGGATCATTTGCATACATCCCATGGGCCTCCAGTACAGGAGGTTTAAGGTATCACACAGTGAAAAAACTAGCTTGGCTAGGTTTTTCCTGCAGTTTTTTTTATCCTATAATAGGTCTGACCAGGGTACTATATAAGGAAACAATGACTCCATTGGTTTTATAAGAGATGCTTTTGATAGTTAGTTGCAAAATGTAGGAGGATTTCCATCTACAGTAACTACATGGTGATCAAAGGGAAGGAAGCTACCACTCAAGTCTGTAATCCATTGACTTGCATGATAGTGGGGTGTTAATGATGCAGTAGGTTACAACAATTTGTTGATTCCTGAAAGAATTGATGCTGCATTTCTTGGCACTTAGCTTAAGGCTTTTTCTGGTGCACCAGGTGCTGACTTGTATTAATTCATTTTGAAGGATGCAAGTATCTTGGGGTTGACTTGATAACTGCATCCAGATTGCAGTAATCAGCAAATATGGTAAACCAGAAAATCAATGTTGAGGCCAGAGAAGTAAATGCTGTACAGTAGGAGGCCCAACACAGATACCTGGGAGAATACCACTTGTCACCTTTTCTCTGATTGAGGAAGCCTCACCACCTGAAACAATGGGCATTCTGTTCCTGAGTTAATTTGTTATCTGTCTTCCCACATAAGGATCAGTGTTTAATACCATAAGCTTACTCATGAGACTATCACATGGTATGGTGTCAAATTTCTTGGTGAAGTTAAGATACATGGCATGGACATTGTGCCCATTGTCTACCACCTGTGTGACCTTTTCAAAGCAACTTGTAAGATTTAGTAGGCATGACTTACCCTTTAGAAAGTCAAATTGCTACAGGTCAAAGCAAATCAGATTTCTGATTTATGAGGTCAGATAATGATGCTCTCTGCGGTTTTACAAATAAGAAAATAAGAAGTGTAGTGCTGCTGGGTCCGTAGTTTCTAGGGTTCATGGTAGAGGGGTACTTTGCAGTAAGATTCAGGGACATTGCCTTATGCATAGGCTTAGGTAAGCAGTTTAGAGAAGGGGTCGATTGGCAAGTGCATATTTGACACTGTTTATTAAGCAATCCGGTATATTGTCAGGACCATAACAGAATTTTTTTTGCCCTTTGAAAAAGTACCTGTAAAGACATGATCCTTAGTAACGGTGATGGTGGTGGAGGAAGAAATGAGCCAGGAGATGACTGGAGTTGGGATGATAGTCTCAGAGGAGAACATGACCGCAAACTTTTTTGCAAGTATGTTAGCAATGTCCTTCAGGTTTGAGTGGGAGACACCATTATGGAAAAGTTTGGAGCAGTGTTGTGCTTATTTCTTAATCTTCTAAGGTAACTAAAGAAGGGCTTGGAAGAAAGGATGCCACTCCAAACCAGAGTATTAGCCTTGACTGAAGCTTGCTTTGTAGGCTCCAGCAAGCTCTTCTGCATGTCCTTCCAGTTTTTTTTTGTGCCAGAGAATTTACTCCCACAGGGACTGCTGTAATGTTGTAGTCATACCTGCTGGTAGAGAGGGTCTTGAGAGTTCTTGATATGTCTATAGTCTTGTCTGTTGAGAGAAAGCTAACTGTAACCTATCCTTGTCCATTCTAGGGAGCGTAGAGTCTGTGTGCCTTAAGATAGCATCAACAATTATTAAACTGTTTTAGAAGTTGGTTTATACATACTAGATATGGGAGTTGTATGCTGTTTGTGACATGCTAATGAGGAGGTGCGTGTAGTAGGTGTACTTGGTGGGTTTTGCTGATGCCTAATCTTAAGAGTTTTAGGAGGTATCAGCGCATGACAGTTTGTGTTGTCTTTATGATGATGCTGCATTGTTATGGGTAGGGTTGTTATGGTGTAATGTTCATTTCATGCGTTAGGCTTAAGAGAGATGCTTCCAGGTTTATAAGGTATTTGCACATCTCTCAGAATCTGCTATATCAACCAGGAGTTTGTCAGTGAGCATGAGGTAGTTCTTGCACTACCTTAGGAAGGCACCACGTATAAGAAGGCTGGTAATAGAAGGAGAGCTACTTTGTTGTCTGTGCATGATGTGCACTGCTGTTATTGGTAGGACATCAAAAAGGGATGATTAAGGGACTGATGAAATGTCAAAGAAGGAAGAATACTGGGTCTCACTGACTGCTTTGTGCACAGCTGGTAACAGATTAGCACAAGTCAGCTCAGTAAGGTTTGGCTCAGAGCACAATAGTGCCTAGCTCCTGTAAGATGAAGGAAGATGTTATTTCAGTACTAACTAAGGGAAAAGTTTGACTTCTGCACACTACCTACTGTTCAGTTACAGCTGAAGCAGTGATCACAGATGGTTGCAGTATAAAGCAAGCCAATAAAAACAACAGAACCAATGAGAAATGGCTATAAATTTGAGCCAGTACTACTCAGCTACCTTGAAACAGCAGTAATTAAACTGCTCTCACTGGAATAAACATTGCTGTCTCCAAGATGACTCCCATTCACCGTCATAACAGGTTGCTACCAAGATATGTTTTAAATAATAATTAAGTAAAATAAAACAGAACACATGAAAATGTCAGGCATAGCAAATAACTATAAGTGCAGCACAAAAAAATCTTTCCTAAGCCTTTTGCTGTAGCAGTAGTTCAGAAATTTTTTTTTTTGTTTCTCATTGAATGCACACAGTGCAGGTCACTGCAGTCTTACTTAGGAAGACAGTAAGAGAGTGCAGCTGATCACAGTATAAATCAAGCAAGAAAAAGTAAGAGAACCAATGGGAAACAGCTATAAATTTGAGCCAGTAGTGCTCAGCTAGCCAGAAATAGTGGCAATTAAACTAAACTGCACAGGTGCAACTCTCTGCAGTCTTACTGGAAACACCAGTAGCATTGCTAGAATGGGGTGAACGGGGCAGTCTTCCTGGGTGTAAAGTATTAGGCGATCCCAGTTGCTCTTTAGTCCATACTGGTATTTAGATTATATTTTACTGCCGTTGGAATAAAATGTTGTTGCACTCCATGTATGGTATAAACTGCAACAAGCAGTTTGCTGCAGTTTAAAGAAGAAAGGAGCTTTTTTTATTACTCTTCAAGTTCAGAGGGTGGGGAGCAAGACTGATGGATGGCACTGTGCACAAAAATAGCTGTATACATCTCTGGCAAAAACTGTTTTAAGTTGTCCTTACTGCCAAAGAATAAGAAGCCATGGAAGAAAAAAATATGTGCTTATGTAGGAAATGACAAGGTAGAGGTAAATGATCTATCTGTTATATTTTAGTATAGAATCATCCACACAGTGGGTGGCTGGCAGACAGTTTAATACTGGGAACTGACAGCATGTTAACTAGTGCAATTAGATATGCAGTGGAATTGCAACCCAAAGCACAGTCACATAATTATGCATTGTATTGTTTGAAAGTTAAGGTTATGATCTGGACTAGTAGGTGTGGTGAGGTGCACAGGCAATTTATTTTGTGCTGAAAAATGGGTCACAGTGCTTTATTGTTCTTTTCATTGCCATTTGAGATGCTTTCTCTGTGGAGTCTGCATGCCTTTCTGTGCTGATGTATGTTTTCACCTTTGTTTGTAGTTTCCTCCCATATCCCAAAAACATGCAGGCAAGTGAAATGGTAACATTCAGTCACTATCTTTCTTCATAGAGCTGCAGGAGCTCTGTCACAAAGCCCTACAGCTACAAGTTTACTGAGACTTTTCTCATTGTTTCATGTAAGCATATTTATCATGAAGAACCTTGCTGCATATTAATTTTAATCAGTTAAATACATGCCTGCTCTGTAAAATAAGACCCCTTATGGCCATGGTGGTGCAGCGGTTAGCATTGTCGCCTCATAGCAAGGGGCTCTCCGGTTCAATCTTTGGCTGGCATGTCTTCTGTGCAGAGTCTGCATGTCCTTCCTGTGGTTGTGTGGGTTTCCTCCGGGTGCTCTGGTTTCCTCCCACATCCTCAAAGACATGCTGCAAGTGGATTGGACACGCTAAAATTGTCCCTAGGCATGAGTGCGTGCATGTACCTTCTGTGGAAGGTTGGGCGACGGGCTGGCAACTCGACAACTTAAAAGCTCCACTGCCAATCATGAGCGGACAAGGTGATTCACTGTGGTGACCCCTAACCGGGAAAAGCCAAAAGATAGAGAGATAAACTAAGTTGGCCACTCTCTCCTTTTGCTTGACCAGTAGAATGTTCTGCATATGCTAGGTCAGGAAATGACAGAAAACCTATTTTACTTGCATCTCTTTGTTAATTGTTTTTTCTGGCTAAAAAGTGATTTTTCTCAATTATAAATTGACCTATAAATTGATCTGAGGGTTGGAGGCACCCTGTCCTACATGCAGTTCACACCTTCCCCCTCTTACTCTAATATTATACTTCCTACAGACACATTTCACTTGTGACTCTTTTCCAAAGCCTTCCCCAAATCACCTAACTACTTCTTTACATACACTTCTGTTTCTTGTTTTCTACTTCCTTATCTCTTTGTAATTTTTAGCCCCATTCCCAACTATCTTTCTCCCTCCCATACTGCTTTGCACTATATCCATTTATTATCACACCCTCCCTAACAGTAACTGTCTATTCCACATTGTATCCTTGTCTTTTTCCAAATAAACCCTCATTTTTGTTATTTTGACTACACCACTGTACTCTAGCCCTTAATACCGCTCTATTCCTTACATTCCAGAGATGATACTAGGATAACCTACCACTCTTCTTTTATAAACTTATACTTCCTTTAGCTCCACCTCCTGCAAACTCCCTCCAATTCCAACTACACTCCAATCAATCTACTACACAACATCCCCTCCCACACCTCACCCATATTTCTCTAACCACACTCCCCTTTTTCTATACTACTGTCCCACAGAATTTTCACTTATATTCTACCCTCTGTAACTGCTTCACTTCCAACAGCCCTAATCCCCCCTCTACTTCAATTTAAGCTATCTTACTCTACATCAATCATGCTGTTTTACTTATGAGACTCATTTATCTCCCTTCTCCTTTCTACCATAACAACTCCTCCAGCAACACTACTACAAAAGCATACCTCACCACTCAATCCCTCCACCACAAGCTTCTCCCAAATAACCCCAACACTGATCTCTACACCGATCATCTTCTCTTCCCACCCTAAAGACTTCAGTACTAACCACTACAACCTAAAACTAATACAAATATCCAGTTTACTTAAAACACCTAAAACAACTAGACATTCCTTTATGGTCTTAAGCTTGTGCGGTGACATTTACCCCATCCCAGGTCCCATTCCTACCACACAAACAAAAAAACTGAAACTCATCACTCTTAATATCAGGGGCATGTGCAATAAACTAACACACTTTCATGCTTGGTTAACTTACTCTAACTCAGATTTCCTTGCTTTTACAGAGACGTGGCAAAAATCAGAAATAAAAGATAATGAAATTCTTCTCCCTGGTCACAGCATTATCAGAGTAGGGAGAGCATGTGAAAAAGGTGGCAGAATAGCCCTAATTTTCCCCTAACAACTTGATAGTTTCCCCATACTCAAATGCTATACCAAAATTCTGCACAGCTGAAGTCCTCCTAAGTTTTCTAAAACTTAACTCATCTACGAACATCTGCATAGATGTTTTATACGTCACTCCTGGGCAAAACATTCCCATTGTAGAAAATATTGTAGCCTGTATTTCTGAACGAATACTGAATAAAGCCATTATCCTTGGGGATGTTAACATTTATTGGCAGACACTAACCTCACACCACACCATGCAGCAAACAGTATAAACCTCTGTGGTTTTACTCAACTTATAAATACTCCTACCAGATATAGCAAAAATAATATCCAACACCCTACCTTGGACTGGATACTAGGCTCGAACCCTTCTAATTATGCATCCTCAGGCACACTCCCCAACTCCTTAAGTGATCACCTACCTACCTACACTCACAGGACTATCACTCAGCTCACAAAGTAACACAAGTTCCAAACTATATGCAACCTACAAAAATTCAGCAAAGAGGTATTTAATGAATCTCTGAAAAGTGTAGACTGGTCCATCCTAAAAAGACTTACCCTTAATGATGCAGTTGAACATTTCAGCAGCACCTTCCTAAGCATTCTTAACTCCCTAGCTCCTCAGCGAATACAAATAATAAAAAATTAACCAGTCTCTATGGCTCACCAAATCATAAAATTGTAATGAAAGACTGGGGCAAACATGGACTTACCTGGCTTAAGAATAAAAATGACATAAATCTTCAGTTATACAGACAACTCCGCAATCAAACAAAAAGACAAATATTGCATGACAAAAAAATCATACTATTCCTACATTCAAGATCACCACAAAAACAACCCTAAGAAATTCTCGTCCTATGTAATGTTACTATTCAACCCAGGAAATAAAAATAATCCCAATCCATACCCCAGTATATCACCTTTTCAAACAACCACCAAATTCAACACATACTTTATAGAGTTCATATCCAACCTGAAAGTAAACCCAACTCACTACTTCTACTAATACCCTCACTAACCTCTACACATCCCACATATCCCACACATTACATACACACAACCAACCCCTTACTCATAACCAAAAAAAAACTATCCCCAGCTTACTTTTCAGCCCATTCCTTTATCTCAAATAAAAAAAAAACTACTACAAAAACTGAAATCTTGTTCATCCTCAGCAGACAACCTCTTACCAGAACATCTAAAGCTTGCAGCAGAGGCAATAGCATTCCCTGTTAGAATCTTAATTAGTAGATCCATAGCTGAATCACATGTCCCTAACCTATGGAAAAGATTAAACATTATCACTTTATGTAATGGAGGCAACTCCACTGACATCACAAACATTCTTCCTATTGCAATCTTGCCCCCCCCCAAGATTCTAGAAAAATGTGTGCACCTCCAACTTCTCCACCATCTTACACACACAATCTACTTTCCTACACTCAACATGGCTTTAGACCTGCACAGAGTACATCAGCAGCTTTATTATCTTTCATGGACTCTCTCAACAAAGTCCGTGACACTGGCAAACTAGTATCTGCAGTATTTCTAGATTTGTCAAAAGCATTTGACATGGTATCTCACCAAACTCCTTAAAGAACTTCACAGCATTAGTCTGTTCTCCTCCTCACTTCATTGCTTTTTGAGCTACCTAGCTGACAGGCAGCAACCAGTAAATTGGCAGGGCTTCCCATATCACATCACCCCCACAGGTGTACCTCAAGGATCCATCCTTGGCCCATTACTGTTTAATGTCTTCTTCAATAACTATCATATATCCTCCTGTGAAGGCACTGTAGTCCAATATGCAGATTACTCCACGATCATCTGCATATCAGACACACTAACCCACCTACAGCACATAGCACAACAAGCTTTCTCTTCCATAGAAACATAGCTGTCCGGTGCTGAACACCCCCCCCCCCAAAAAAAAAAAACAAAAAAAAACAAAACAAAACTTCTCTTCATCCACAAACCCCATAGCTCCAACAAAACAAACTTCAAGATCTTTTTGGCCAACAATATTGAAATTGAATTGGTTCTGCATACCAAACTACTAGGTGTCACAATTGACTATAATCTCAAGTTTGACATACACATACAAAACAATATGAAAAAAAACCACCAAAAACTAGGCATGCTATACTGGAATAAAAAAATTCCTCACAGCAGCTACCAGAATTACCCTGGCCAAAACCTACCTCTTGCCCTTACTGTTATATGGGGCCCCAATTCTAACTAACTTACAAACCTCCCTAAGGAAAAAAAAAAAAAACAGAAAGCTGCTATAACAGAATTACCAAATTTGCCATAAACACGACCCCTCTAACTCACCACTGTAAAGACCTACAATTCCCTAAGATGGCTTGAACTCTCCCTCCACCTCTAATACGTACAGCTTACAGTGGTATACAAAATCATTTACAACCCACTAGCTTGCCCTGCTCTTAGCCCATTAATCAACTTGAATATCCCAAATTAACATCTTAGATCTGAAGACAAACATCTCCTCACAACTTATAAATGTAACAAAACCCGTGGCCTAAGCCTTTACTCCTGTTCTGCAGCAAAATTATGGAACTCCTTTCCTTTAGCTGTCAAAACTGCTACTAACCTGCACTACTTCAAAACCTCTATAAAAGAATACTTCATCAAGGTTTGGATGTGCTTCTGTATGAGCCCAGGCTGAGGTACTCTTATACCTTTTTCTACCTGTATTCTCTCTGTCCCCACTGCTAACTTACCCTACCCTCCCTTCCTCTACACATACTCCCCTAAGGTTACACTCATGCCTTTTCCACATCTATTTCTACTATCCCCTTTATCACACTCTACCCTTCTCTAGTCGTACTATCCTATGCCTTCAGTGTAATGTGTTACCATATTTCATAACCTCTAGAATATTAATAATCGTTATGATAATCTTCTTTTATGTAAATACTGCTGCATCTTCCTATTATCAGGCTTTCCATATAATTTATGCTTGAACACCATAACTTTATTATGTCTGTTCAATTTTTATTCTGACAAACTAATGTGTAGTTTTTCAAATTTTGTGCTTGAATATTATGACACTATTATATCTGATAAGTTCTCATTCTGACAAACTAATGTGGTGTTTTCATGTCTGTGCTTGAATGTTACGACTTTATTATGTCTGGCTAGCTTTTCATTCTGTTAACCTTATGAATCTGGAGCTTTTCTCCCAGGGCCTCTGCTGAAAATGGGTTCTTCATGCCCCAGGCGGACTTTCCCGATAATCATATGCCAAGTAATTAAACATTCCGACAATGTCCATGTCCGGGGTGTGTGTGTGTGTGTGTGTGTGTGTGTGTGTGTGTGTGTGTGTGTGTGTGTGTGTGTGTGTGTGTGCGCGCATTCGGCAAATGACTTGCATCGCCTCAAGGATTATTTCAGTGCCTTACACTTGGACCTTGTTGGGATAGGCTATGCTGCCCTCAATTTGTCCAGCAAAAAGCCTATTTAGAGACAGAGAGTGAATAGTCTGTGTAGGAGGGTTAACAGGTCGTGTTTCAGGCTAGTCAGTAGGCAACCTGGTATGTTATCTGGCCTCACTTTGTGCCAGATAAATGGAGGACTACAGCCGTCATCCCCTGCACAAAGGTAGCAGTAGACCTGGATAAGTATAGAACCATATGTCTAACCTCATCATCTGTCAGGCTATGGAGAGGATCACAGTCTTACAGATGATGCTGGTCAAACTAATCTGTAAGGTTATGGAGAAGATCCTTCTAGAATTAATAAATAAGGACAAAGGTAACCTACAAACTCTTGATCCAAGCCAGGTCAGTTTTGTCAAGGGCAGATCCTACCTGCTTAACCTGGTCAGCTTCTTCAAGAAGGGTTCTGAAGCAATGGATAAGGGAAAAATCAGTACACACTACATATCTAGACCTTTCAAAGGCATTGTGTCATCCCATACTAAGGTATTGTTAATAAACTCTCCCAGGTAAATGTTAATCCCTACATAACTAGTCTGATGTCAAACTGGATCACGAACAGAACCCATGAAATTAGAGTAGTTGGCTCTACCTCTCCAAAAGACATGACACTAATGGTACCTCAGGGTTCAGTCCTTAGGCCACTTCTGTTTTGGCATTTACTTCTTAGAGGTCAAAGCTAATATGAAGGTTTTTATGACTAACCAAGCTTGCTGTTGACTGTAAACATGGAGCCATTATGAGCACTCTAGAGGGAACATGGTCCTCTGAGGACCTTTCCTAAACAAATATCTTGTATCATAACCATGGACTAAAACTAAATGCCAAAAAAATATGATAGTCTTCTTAAGCAAGCATGATGTCCCCTGTAGTTAAAGCTTCAACATCAGCCCCTGAAATCTGATTAGTAGTTAATGAGTGTGGAACGTATGTGAACAACGAACTGTGCTTTGATCACCATGCATCCACTGTTCTAAGAAAGCCCTTTCTCATTACACCTTATTAATAAGGGTATGGTGTCTAGGTCCAAGGATATGATCATTTTATTCAGCACTTATTAGGACAATCACTGAATATAATGCCCCCTTTGGTATGTACCTGTCCAAACACTTAACACAACTTAAATGAACACAACACTTTCTCACTAAGAATATCAAGGGACTAAATCATAAAATCTACACTGACTATCTCAAAGTCTTGCCCCTTTTCTCAGTATCATACAGGCTATTGAGGGATGATCTCTGCCCTGTGTACATAGCCTCATCAAACCTTATCCTCTCTGATCTACTATACATCTGCTAGTCCAGTGTTGGAATAACCAGCCACTCATGAGATCTTACGCTCTTTTGCATCATAAATACAACATGTTGTAAGGCTAGGTATGTATCATAGAGAATACCACTTGTTTGGAATCATATTCCTCTCCACATAAAGAAAAGTACTTTCCTTTCTCCGTGCAAATGTAGTCTGGACGAATGGATGGCAAACACCAAATTAACCCCTGGTTTATCATCCTTGTCCATTATGGATAGGGACAACATATAGATGTTCTGCTTTTAGGTTATTTTTCATACTTAAATTACAAGAACTAAAAACTTCATGAGAATGCAGGACTAGACTTCTAAAGATCCTCATAGTTCAGCAGACTGGTAGATACCTGTGAACCTCTTACTGCCAAGTTTTTTTCCCATTGGGTATCCAGTAGGCTAAGGAAAGTGTTGCTTTGATTTTCACACCTCTGGTGATAGTTTGTTCTTTATGTTTTTGGGCAGGAAAGAAAATATTAAACTAGGATACATTTGCTTTAAACTGGAGAAGGCAGATGTAAGTTGAGATTAAAAAGAAGTGCTAATTAAAAAAGGAGAGGTGGCTGGTAAGGAGAGGACAGTCAAATTTAGTAGCTTGTGTAATGACAAGCATAGATGGTGGTCAGCTTTGGTTTTGATGAGGAGGTACTTGCCTTTACTAAGAGTTGCACAGTGATGTTTCTTAGTAGGGAAGAAGCATTAATCATTCTTGGTATTCTGTTTTTATAATGCCCGAGTCTTAGTGCTATGGCTGCAGAGACCAGTGATGGATGGTGAAGCCTTATATGTAAGCTGTGCCAGGTGCACAACTTTTGATAATGCCTGAGAAACCCATATTAGGTTATATGTGCCATCTTAGTGAAAAGGACATAAGATGCAAAGGCAGGACACACAGCTTGAGCACATCTTATTGTATCACACTCAAATACATTGATTGTTATGGCTCCCCACTGAAATGTCAGCACTCAAAATGCCGAGTGCCGACAAGCCAAAAAAAGGCTGAAAACACAGAAGAGCGAATCTGGAGCATCTCTCTTCTCCTTAAAACTTTTTTTGCAGGGGGGCAAGCCCTCTCTGCACCCCTATGTGGGGGGCAAGCCTCCATACCCTTTGAACTGATGTATACTAACTCCTAAATCACCATACCTTGGAGAAAAGGGAATATCCCAAGAAATGGCATCTCAGATTTAGTATACATATGTCCATTCTTTCGGCCATTCAGTCCCCACATTTCTGGACTTGCTATAGTGGGTCCCAACTTTTCAAATGGTTGCCCTTATCACCAGCACTTTGAAAACATTGGAATATTCCTGAAAAGAATGAAAGTAAGCAAATACTGTTAATTTCAGTACTTCATATAGTGTGTGCATTTTTATGGGCAGAAAAACAGGTTATAATAAAAATGTAGTGCATCTTTCCTCGACTGCTGCATTTTCAGATGTAAAATGTACAGCCTTTCTATTCTTGTGTGATAATAGGCCAGTTTGTTTAGTGTCAAGTATTTATTCTTTCTCCTACAACAAAAAAAGAAATGCACAGGATAACAAAGATCAGCTGTTCAGGTAGAAAAGATGTGTGAGTGCAGCTGGCAGATAAAGCCACTAGCTTTATGAATTCCCAGTCTGTGCCTGTTGCTTCAGGCAACAACTGACAGGCCTGAGCGGTCACTGGTTTCCTGTTACTGGCATTGAGAGGGCCCAGGGAATCTTGGCGTCATGGATACTTAAAAGCTGACCGTGCATGACTGGAGACGGACAGCGCTGGAGGGTCCTTAGTGTGGCAAGGTGTAATCAATATGGTCTGGAGTCCTTGACCTTAGTCTGTAATTACCTGGACAGGATAAAGGCAGTTTGTTGTCACAGATAGTGCCTGCATTCAGATTCAGAATGCATGGCTGTGATCTAAGGAGGGTGGGGCAGGGTTTCTGTATATTGCATAGGTCTTACTCAAGGCTGTTAAGTGAGTTTAATAAAACAACATTACAGGCTTGTCTTCCTAGGGTATCACTTCTTTATTTTGGGCAAGATACATGAAATGAAACAAGACAAAGTGTAACAAAGTTGGTTGTTGAAAAACAGTATCAGCTATTTGTTTGTATTTCATTGTCTTACCTGACAGTTTTTATAACAGCAGATGGTATTGTGTAAAACAGTACAACAGACCAAATTTCCAGTGCTGTTAATTTTTTTTATCCATTTGGCAAGAATTGTGTGCTGCTGTTTTCTGTTTTCTGACTATTTAATTGATAGCCACATAAGTGGTCTTTTTTAATGTATTTGTGGGTTTGTGACACAGAAGGCATTATTAAAAAAAAATAGCATTTGCAGAGTTCCTTGAGCGTCTGTGAACACACAGTGATATAGTGAGAAAATGCTATGAAATACTCAATTAAGGTGCTCCATTGCAGGAAGGAAAAAATACTGATATCTTTACAGAGTAAATGACTACATGCTTCTGTTGCTATGCATTGCCCTATTTTGCATCCTTTTGTGTGTGTTAAATGGCAGACAGCCTCTTTGCCATTTGCTCTTGTTTTATTAAGACAATTTTAATTAATTAGAGTTATTAGACTCTGGTGCCGTCTGCATAACTGAAAGCTTCTGCTAACGTTTTTCTCATAAATAGCCCCAGTTGGAACAAGTACTCATAGGAAATGGAGGGACTGCTGTTTTATAATTTTCCTTATATCTATAAGAGCTCACTTAAGGAAACAGTAATGAGTGTTGCTGTTGTCTTTCAGTAGTTAGTACTTAAGTGTCAGCCTACAGTTCCTTGAACAGAATGTGTAACTGAGTAAAGAAACTAAGAGCAACATGTTCATATTCATTTCTCATTGTGTTAGCAGAATGTTTTTGTTCTTTGCATTTAGACTTCAGATTGATTTGAGCTGATTTGGTTACTTTATATTTCTGCACTGTTTCAGTTTATCCTAATGATTATAACTTGTACATAATCTGGTTTGTTCTCTCTCGAGTCCCTTCTAAAAATGTGTTCTGTCCAGTTGGGCTAACCCGGTCAACACAATGCTAAGAGTAACACTGTGTTTGTATGTTTGTTTGTGATCCTTTTTCAGTCATAGATTAGGGAGAAGGCACAGATAAATATGTTTGTGAAGTCATCAAATACGAACTATGTGCATTTAGAGCAATAGTTACAAGCAGCATCCTTGAAGATATTGTACAATATGAGTACAGACATATAATTGTTTGACTTCAAATACAGATTTTGTGCAGTTGACAAGAGATGTACAAGTTAAGCATTATTCTTGGCTTGACATGCCTAGTTAAAAACAAATTAATAAACCAAGTTTGTAAGCAGACATAGCAAGTAAGACGTTGAACTGGTATGTGGCAGGAAACAGTATAATGTAATAGGTAGTAGAAAGGCTGTTATGTGGATTGTTAGATTCACTTAACCATACTATCAAAGATTTCTCTGTTTAAAAGAATAAGGTGGTAGTAATTATTTTTATTTTATGTGTTTGCTAACCATGTAAGCCCACTACACACTAGTATACATTTCAGAGGCAACATGGGAACACTCACTGGCTAAGTAGCTTGCTTAGTCACACAGTAGGAGAATTTATTATTTATTTGACATTTTTTTTGACCGGGATAGTCTTAACTGTGCTCGTGTGCCCTTTTTCGGCAGAGGCTAGGGGAGCACAGCTCCACAAACATCTACAGTAGTTTAACACTAACAAATATAGAGAGTAAAAAGCTCATTAAAAAGAGAAACTCAGAGTTACATCATAAGGTTACACATTACATCACAAGGCTAGACAGATGCTCAGTTAGTACAATTAAATACAAAGATTGTGTCAAATGAAGTTTGTCAAAGATATTTACAGGAAGCATTTATATGTACAACAGAAAAACTGATAGTTGCTTTAGAAGAAGCTTTGTATGTAGAGGCAGATTCCTGAGTAAAATACAATCTCTTGGTCATCTGTTATTTTAGTAACATTTTTGGTACCATAAAGATAGAAAGTAAAGTGGCAGATTTGTTTGCTGTGGTAGTGTCCTGAGCATAATAAAACAGTACGTCGTCAGAGTCTGTAGAAGCTAACTATCACATAGAGATTCATAGAGGAAATAGATGTTGTAGACAGGGGTGTGATATTGAGCTAGAAGTGAGTTTAAAGAAGTAGCGAGGAGTAATGAATTTTAAAGAGAGGATGAGAGAAGTAAGCGAGTAGAAGTGAGGATTTTTAAGGTGTTGAAGTAGTGAGAGGGGTGTTATCAGAGTCAGGGATCGAAGATAGGCAGGGTGGAGATAATGTTAAGAGGTTCACAGAGGATGTTTACAGTGGCAAGTCCAGGAGTTTATTATGAATTCATTGAGCGCATTTTTGAATTCTTGTGGATGGTTCATATTTCTAATAGATAGAATTGAGATGGAAGGAATCAAATCATCTACCCTTGTTTGCAGGAAGCAGCTGGATAACAGCTCAGAGCCTTAATCCTTTGTACTAACTACCAGAAAACCCATCCTTGAATATTATATTTGCAAAATACTAGCACCCCTCTATTCCACACAGCTGCCAATCCCCAAAGTCATTTTATTTTTCTAACAGACTCCTGCACACTATGGACATATAGTCTACCCTTCCCACATCTGTCACCATCCTACTGGCACTAGGCACCTTGAAGCAGTATAGCAACTGCCTTATGCTCATTGACAGCCTGCTGTTGTTACAAAGTACTAATATGTGGGAGTGGTAAATGTTAATACTAGAGGCAGACCTCTCAAATCATATGGTTGTCAGGAAGCACACCCCCAGCAGCACAGCAGTATAATAGCAGCACTAAACTCAAATATGATGAGCTTCTGAAAAGATCCCTACCAAAGCCTCAAAGGCCTCCAAGACACTGTTCTGTAACCCTCAAAGATTAGTATATAGATGCCTGACTTGCACAACAGTACCCCCTTAACACAACAAACATCTCTCACATAAGCATGTCCTAGTCATAGGTGACTCCATAGTGAGGCATACTGGTAGACCATTCACAAGGCTGAGCAAAGATAGGATGGTGATTAGCTGCCTCTGGGGTGTCAGTATTCTTATCACTAAGGTATTCAAGTTCCTTCACAACATGTATACGTATGATGTGTTTTTTTTTCCTCATGTAGGAGTCAATGACCTGTGTCACATCTTCTACTAACATATGAAGAGGAACTCAGTTGGGATCTCTGAGTATGTTTCTAATGCTGGCAGGCAGTTAGTCCTAAACAGTATATTGCCATCACTGATAATGATACCAGAATGTAAATAGAAGATAATTGATTTCAACAACTGGCTGTGTTACTGCTATTATTAAGGGGGTTCCAGCGTGTATCAGCCTTAGGGTGGATAGTTAACAGTCCCAACTGCTCTTTAAGGATGGTAAGCACTTTTTTTCTGTAGGGTCTGTATATTGTTCAAGATATTTTCTGCACCATGGTATCTCTTTGAGGCAAATGTCAGTTTGCCACAACTGTGAAACTAGTGTATTCAAATTAGACGTATACCAGTGGGACACTGTTCATTGTTAGAAACCGAAACAAAATAATTGTCTGCTCTTGAGGCCTTCCTGGCACTTGCAAACAGAGATATTTGCATAACTTTGGAAACATGGTCCCTACATATCGGTAACACCCCTCCGCCTCCTGCACCTTGTTTTACTGTCTACCACTCCTTTAGATCCTCAGAAAAGGATGGCCCTGTCTCTAAATGGTGTAAATCAGTCTTTATTCATTCATTCCAAATTTATTAACTGTTGTAAAGTGCTGATCCATTGGATCATTTTAGGCTCATCCCAGCACAAAGAAAAACACAAATAGCAGCAAGGTATCAAAATATGAAAAGGTGAGTTATATGTTGATTCAACATCCATGAACCTGACTGCAGTATATTATCTTACAAAACATTTTTGATTTTGTATACAAAAATATTTCATATGGTCATGTCAGAGATACTGTTTATGTATTGAAGTGACAAAGACATAGTAAGAAAGATAAACTTTCAAGTTCTAGATACTGATCTTATGAACTCAAACGCTCCATGCCGCATGAGGATCACATAACTAAAAAAAAGACATGTTTGCCATTGGTTTTTACTTCCCCTTAAGATATTTTATCAAGGCCTGTGTTCCCATTCATCAGAAATTAATGCCAAGTTCAGAAACATACTCATTTGGTGGAACTCCCAGTATAAACAAACCATACACCAAGAGGAAAAATACTACTCAGATTCCACCACTCAGAATAGTAATCTCAGAAGAATAAACAAGGGATTAAGATAGGAGATCAAACTATCAAGTTCAAATACGAGTTGAATATTACAGTCATCTCCAAAGATAACTGTGATGGGCATAGATAACTGTGGTATTACTATCTGAATCGGAATACAACAGAAATGTCAGCTGCACTCAAGTCTGAATAAATCTGTAGCAGATAAATTAAAATGTGATTTTAAACTTGCAATATTTGTGTTTTTCAGTTGTATGGAAAGATATTTAAATGTGCCCTTTTCTGTGAATATAAAAAATAAAGAAAAGGATGTGCAATTTGAGTGAAGTTCTAAAGTGTAACTTCCTACCTTCTGCTTAGAATCAGAGCAGTCAGACGTAGAATGTAAAAATGCAGTTGACATGCCTTCTGGTTTCAGGACATGGGACTTTTTTGTATATAAAAAAAAAACAGTTGTAAGATTCTTCAGAGCTAACATACCAAAGGCAGTCAAACAGATTCATTAATATGCAAATATGAAAACTTGTTTGGGTACATATGTGGTGTTTGTATGAAACAAATATAAATGCAAATCTGAAAAAAACAGTTGAGAAAGAAGGAACAATTGAAAAAGAATGCTACGCAGAACTTGTGATTTTTGAGTTTTGATCTTAACAGTTGTCTTTCTGCCTGGAAATTCATGCAAGTCTAGCGTATGATCAAGTAATTCTTATAGTTCAGAATAAGCTAGAAAAAATATAGCTGTAGACAGAGTCTCCTTTGTTGTACTCTGCTCAAAATGTTTATTTTTTCTTTGTGTGCAGTTCATTGTCTTTCTTTATATTTATATGTTAACTGCATTGCTTAAATTGTTCTTTCCTAAGTAAAGATTTTTATTTATTTTCTTTTATAAAAGATTGTGGCCAGTCTTTTTTTAGCCTTTTGTCATTTGAAAACTGGGTATTTATAACTAACTAGTAACAAGCTGCTGGCCTCCATCTCCATTGGCCAGACTGCTTTGCTATACACTGTCATTTGTTTGTTATTATTGTTATTATTTGGCTTTTTGTCCAAAGTCAGCATTAGCTAGGAGGCCCCAAAACGATGAGGGAAGCTTTCTACCATTAACCAGTACAGAAGGCTCGAGAATATTATCTGCCTTCGCTGGAAAGCTCTCTGTGTGTGTGTGTGTGTGTGTGTGTGTGTGTGTGTGTGTGTGTGTGTGTGTGTGTGTGTGTGAGTTTGTTTAAAGTACAGTTATTGCAGCCAAATGAATACTCAAAGGCATTGAAACTCGAATAAGTGATGAGAAAGGAGTCTGGGGAGCTAGGCCAAAGATTTGTTCAATGGGGTGTTCAATGTGAACCCTGTTCTTGGGTGCTGAGAGTAAAAGTCCATACCCAAGGCAGCAGTGCATATTTTCTGCATGCTGCTGTTCCCATGCTGTATGCTGGTTCACGTGTCTGCCTTATTTGTGCGTGAATCTTTTTGACACCGGTGGTGTATGTAGGAGGGCCAGTTTGAAGGAGATTGGAGACTGTAAAGTGGTGACTGGAGAAAGTTTAGTTGGGCAGCATAGGATGGTGGTTTGTAGGATGACATTGGTGATCAAGAAGAGGAGGAGGAGTGTGAGGGCAGCACCAAGGATCAAATGGTGGAAATTGAAAAAGGGTAATTGTGAGGTGGAGTTCAGGGATGAGTTAAGCCAGGCACTGTGTGGTAGTGAAGAGTTACCAAATAGCTTGGTAACTACAGCAGAGCTAGTAAGGGAGACGGCTAGAAAGGTGCTTGGTATCACATCGGGACAGAGGAAGGATGACAAGGAGACATGGTGGTGAAATGAGGAAGTACAGAAGAGTATACAGGCAAAGAGGTTGGCAAAGAAGAAGTGGGATTGTCAGAGAGATGAAGAAAGTAGACAGGAGTATAAGGAGATGAGGTGCATGGCAAAGAGAGAGGTGGCGAAGGCTAAGGATAAGGTATATGAAGAGTTGTATGAAAGGTTGGACACTTAAGGAGGGAGAAAAGGACCTGTACCGATTGGCTAGACAGAGGGACCGAGCTAGAAAAGATGTGCAGCAGGTAAAGGTGATAAAGGATAATGAGGGAAACATACTCACAAGTGAGGAGTGTGTGTTGAGGAGATGGAAAGAGTACTTTGAGGGGTTGATGAATGAAGAGAATGAGAGGGAGAGAAGGTTGGATGACGTAGAGATAGTGAATCATGAAGTCCAATGGATTAGCAAGGAGGAAGTAAGGATAGCTATGAAGAGAATGAAGAATGGAAAGGCTGTTGGCCCAGATGACATACCTGTGGAAGCATGGAGGTGTTTAGGTGAAATGGCAGTGGAGTTTTTAACCAGATTGTTTAATGAAATCTTAGAAAGTGAGAGGATGCCTGAGGAATGGGGAAAACGTGTTTTGGTACCGATTTTTAAGAATAAGGGTGATGTGCAGAGCTGTAGTAACTACAGAGGGATTAAATTGATCAGTCACAGCATGAAGTTATGGGAAAGAGTAGTGGAAGCTAGGGTTAAGAAGGGACGTGATGATTAGTGAACAGCAGTATGGTTTCATGCCGGGAAAGAGCACTACAGATGCGATGTTTGCTCTGAGAATGTTGATGGAGAAGTACAGAGAATGTCAGAAGGAGTTGCATTGTGTTTTTGTAGACTTAGAGAAAGCATATGACAGGCTGCCTAGAGAGGAGTTGTGGTATTGTATGAGGAAGCCAGGAGTGTCAGAGAAGTATGTAAGAGTGGTACAGGATATGTACGAGGGTAGTGTGACAGCGGTGAGGTCTGCAGTGGGAGTGACGGATGCATTTAAGGTGGAGGTGGTTCAGCTCTGAACCCTTTCTTATTTGCAATGGTGATGGACAGGTTGACAGACGAGATCAGACAAGAGTTCCCGTGGACTATGATGTTTGCAGATGACATTGTGATCTGTAGTGAGAGTAGGGAACAGGTGGAGGAGACCCTGGAGAGATGGAGATATGCTCTAGAGAGAAGAGGAGTGAAGGTCAGCAGGACTAAGACAGAATATATGTTTGTGAATGAGAGGGAGGATAGAAGAATGGTGAGGATGCAAGGAGTAGAGTTGGCGAAGGTGGATGAGTTTAAATATTGGGGTCAATAGTTAAGAGTAATGGTGAGAGTTGAAGAGAGTACAGGCAGGATGGAGTGGGTGGAGAAGAGTGTTAGGAGTGATTTGTGACAGACGAGTACCTGTAAGAGTGAAAGGGAAGGTCTACAAGAGGATAGTGAGACCAGCTATGTTATATGGGTTGGAGACAGTGGCATTGACAAAAAGGCAGGAGTTTGAGCTGGATGTGGCAGAGTTAAAGATGTTAAGATTTGCACTGGGTGTGACGAGGGTGGACAGGATTAAGAATAAGTATATTAGAGGATCAGCCCAGGTTGTAAGGTTTGGAGACAAAGCCAGAGAGGCAAGATTATGTTGGTTTGGACATGTGCTGAGGAGGGATGCTGATTATATTGGGAAACAGATGCTAAGGATGAAACTACCAGGTAACAGGAAAAGAGGAAGGCCTAAGATAAGGTTTATGGATGTGGTGAGAGAGGACATGCAGGTGGTTGGTGTGACAGAGCAAGATGCAGAGGACAGGAAGAAATGGAAACAGGTGATCCGCTGTGGCGACCCCTAACGGGAACAGCCGAAAGAAGATGATGGTGTAACTTGTGAAAACATACCCTTGGTAGCAATTCACATTAATTGGAAGTGGTGGCGTTCAAACCCCACCCATCTAACCATTCAAACCCCTTTTACAGTAACCACAAAGCCTTTTTCATTTTTGTTAGGAATCTTATGAACAGTACTCAGCATTGCATTGAGTTAATGCCTGACAGCACAAGCCACTCAGACTCTGTGGATATCATGAACATACTTGTGTAGAAATTTGGTTTAAACTTCTCTTCATTGTACCCTCAATGGTTTTCCTCCCACAGTATTAAATAAGCACTCCTGGTTCTCACCACCAAATAAATATTAGATGAACTAGACAAAATGAAGAACACTAGCTTTATGTGTCACATCATCATGCCTGTCTAGTTTTATTAGTAGTATGAAATATTGCCTGACTAACTCCCTTGTAGACCTGTTCAACCTCCCAGTTGTATTCCTGGAGCCTACAGAACAGCTCTGGTGACCAACCTCCACAAATGTGGCCCAACCACTGACTGTGGAAACTAGAGATCTTGACAGGCTCTTACTTAAGGTAATGGAACATATCATCATGAAATTCATGAACAAAGACATTGGCAGCTTTCAGTCTATTGACCCTTAACTAGTTTGACTTTGTGAAAGGCAGATCATCCATACTTAACATGACTGATGTCTTTGAAAGAGTTACTGAGGTGTTAGATAAAGGCACATCAGTAGACACAGCCTACATCAGCTTGGCAAAGGCATTTGACACAATCCCAAATTCTAGAATCATTGATGGACTGATCCATCTAAAAATGAACTTCTATTAGCTCATTGAATAATGGACTAGTGAGCAGACAGAATGCATTCTATTAGTGTAGGTGGCACAATTTCTTCAAAAGCACTTGCCACCACTGGTGCTCCCAAGGTGTCCATTCTGGGATCATTACTCTTCAGCTTATATTTTACTGAAATCAAGGCTGATGTTAAGGATCTCTGCCTGACCAAGTTTCCTGAAGACTGCAAATGTAAAGTTGTCATTAATGCCCCACATGACACCCATGTCCTCCAAGAAGGTCTAAACTTGCACTCCCTATTAAAGAAAGTCAATACCTTCCTCTCTTTGTCTAATTTGGAAAATTGGAAGGGTAACCATAAGTTCATCCTAGGTCAGGCCCCTCAATCCATTATGGACAGAGATAGTATGTAACCTGCAATGGCTGGGCTTCTAATGATTTTTGTGATTGATTGCCTAGTATGAATCTTAGAGCCAACATTTTATGATTCAAAAGAAGTAATTCTAAAATTATCCTGGTCTCTACTAGAATCTGTAGCCTGAATTGTGCAACTTGATTTGTAAACTTGTTTCTCTTGTGACTGGGTCATGGCTGAAAAGAATCATTAGGCCAGTGTACCTTCTCAGTAAGCAAATGTATTTATATATTTGACATTCCTTAACCAGGCTGTCCCATTGAGCCCATGGTCCAATCTTTATGGGAGATCTGAGAAGCTACAGTCCACACATATTACAAGAACAGCTATACGTATAAATAAATATGCACTTTTCCTTCCCTATATCAAATGCAACTTTAGGTGTTTATAATTGATTTATTAATATTGCAGGCATATTATTACAGGAAATAGACTATTTTTTAGATTTCCTCCCAGGGCATAAACTGATTTGCCTCTTATACACATTGTCTTTAAAGGACAGCTTCTTCTTCCCAGAACTCCAGTGGATGTAAGCCAGCCCAAAGGAACATTGCTAGTTAATGAATGCAAATATATATCTCAAACTGCTTTCCATTCCTTTACTCTAATCCCAGAAAAGCCACAGACAAAAGTAACAAATTGTGATCTGAGTATTAGTCTTTCCTATCTCTACCTTCTTTTGCAGTTTGTGTGTACACCATTTTGACTTTCTGTGATAGTTAGGTATAATTTCATTAATGTGTTTTCTTATAACACCTGTTATATAATGTAAGCAGTATTTGATTCAAGTTGATAAGCCAAGGCAAAGAGAGCTGCATATCTAACTTTAGCAGCCTTAAGAAACAGTGTAACTTTGTGAATAATTCCAGCTACAGCAATCTAGCCACAGAGATGTAAAAGAAATGTTAAAGTGTGAAATGCCTATCTTTTTATTTGTCAGGAGCAGATGACCAGTTTCATACCTCGACTAGAACAAAAGGTGATGCAGTATATTGAATATTTGCATTTAGAAGTGGTTCAGTAAGTAGTGTACAATGTAACAGAAGGGACTGCTACTGTTATTCTGGGCAAAATATCCACTTGGCTATAGAAGCAACATTTTTTAATTGGTACTCTAGTTTGTTTAAACTTTGTGTGTCTGAGGGTATTGATGCACTACGTGGCTGGGTTGTAACTACACAGGCATGCCTAAGTATAACTACTTTGCATTGTCTGGTTCTGCAAAATGCCAGTAAGAGGTGGTACTATTTCTTGACATAAATCACAGTTTGCTAAACCTGGTCACCTGTAGAGTACAGCTGCAAGTAGCTTGGCACAATTGTGGACAGCTGTGCACTGCTAAGCACACTTGTACACAGTGGCCCTATAGATCTAGTGTAGACCTTTGCACATTGCTGTAGACATGCTGCTGTTCCTACTATGACTGCATTTTTTAAGACTCCATGCCATTAACTCCTTTATATCACTAATTGTTGCTTCTGCCGACACTACAATTATGTACTGCCATTCTATTGCTTTCATTGCATTTGTACTTGCCGTTCTGTGCTACTGACTCACTGCAACTGTAAATTTCTGCTGTTGTGGCATCCAGGCCAAACTACTAAGTCAGTTTTTACAGTACCCACCAGCTACTGCTACTGCTTTTACTGAAATTGTCAGTCAAAGTAAACTTTGTCATTCAGACTACACAACAGTGTAACTGAACGAAATTGGTTACTTCGAACTCAGTGTGCGTACAACATATACTGATATTAATACAACAATAACACGTATACTAAAGCTAATCCAACAATAATAACAGTAAGACATTTTATGCAGTGTACCAAGTCTATACCGCTTACATATCTTAGTCAGTGCCCAGAATATTGCACAGATAATATATTGCGCAGATCAAAATCAGACAGATTTTAAATTGCAGGGAATGCTAACTTGGCATTGTTAATATTGCACATAAGGTATAAGATTGTACTTTCATAGAGTTATTGCATACGTCTGTGAATTACTTCAGCATTGTAACTCCAGACCTCCATGACTAACATGGCATATGTTATTACTGGAGTTCAGAAGTCTGATGGCTTGTGCAAAAAAACTTCTGTTAAATCTGGCGGTTTTGCATTTTAAGCTACGGTATCTCCTGCCTGAAGACAAACATAAGAACAGACCATGGGCAGGATGAGTACAGTCTTTGACTATTTTCATGGCTCTGCTGAGGCACTGAGCAGAGTGCACCAACTGCGAGTTGGTTACTAAATACTGCTCTGAAAATATTGAGTTTGTATCATTGAAATGCAGACCTTACTGTCTGCCAAGGGAGTTCAGTGGTGTGAGCATCACAGTGGTGTATATTCCCCCAGTGTCAATACCAACGAGGAACTGAATACACTTTACCAGTCAATCAGTGAGCTACAAAACCAGAATCTAGAGTTTGCTCACATAATAGGAGGAGATTTTAATCAAGCAAATCTGAAAACAGTTTTACCTCATTACTTCCAACATGTGGTCTTTGCAACATTGTATTTGACAGTTGCTGCTGCTAATTGTAATGTAGTTATAAATGTCCTTCCATTTCACTGTTGCAGTATTCATTACACTAGGGATCTCCTGCTAAGGGCAGCCCAAAGTCTGGCCAGTATACTAAAATTTTTAGGTTTCTTTAAGGTAGGCTGTACATCATGTGTATGCTCCTAGTGTAGCATAGGGCATAAAGGTGATGTCCAGACGTACCATCCTCAGAACAACTTTGCTGCCAGTCCAAACACCATCTTTTGATCATTGGTCTGAACACCCGTTCTTTTGCTGGTTAACCAAGCCATTACAGATAACTGCCCCATTGTGGTTTTTGATTCTCCTGATTCTCCATAAAGATCATCATGAACTGTGTCTGTTTTGCTTTGGCACTTCGCATGACCATACATTGTGTTCTGCTTATCAGGCTTTTGTTTCCAAGAGCCTTCATAGTAGACTTTCTTCTTTGGTGCTTTATCTTGAGAGTCAATGTCTTATTGGTATTTGTTAAAAATGTAAGGTGATAACTTAAATGTTTAAATGCTGAAGCCACGCCCACTAGGAGTTAAAGGTACACACTCAAAAGAGCTCTACTGGAGGGAATGTGCTTCTTGCTAAAGACACGATGAGGTGAACTTCCCACTCCAAGGCCAGCTGTCTGTGAAGAAGGAGGCCAAGAAATCTAGGTCGGAATCTTCTGCTGTACAGCCTCCACCAGAAATCTCTCCCAAGCTGAGTGACAGCCTGGAGATTTCAGCTGGCTTCATTGTTGGATTCTCCTGCCAGGACTGTTCTGCAGGCCAGCGGGGATCTGACCTTAGGCACTTCCAAGGAGACACTGTAGATGTCTGCTTTGGACATTCAGGGGGAACCATGACTGATTATCTCCGAGAGACCTTGGGGTGTTCCTCAAATTTTAGTCAGAGAAGCCGTCTCTGCTACAATTACTGAATGCTGTCCAGGGTTGGAGCCTTCTAAATTTTATAAAGCGGAAGTTCCATTAAAGAAAAAGCAGAAAACTAAACATATTTCCTCAGCTCCTAAGGATCCACAGAGTGAATGGAAGTCCTTCAGGGGTTGTTAAATGTTTTGATGGCTTTAAAAACTCCTCACGGAGATTGTTCCAGCTGCAACACAGTCCACTACCCCCTTGAGAGACCCAGAGAACAGGATTTCTCAGATGAGGAATCCCTTGCTTACTCCTTCCTGATTCCCACTATTTGGATCATCGGAGGAGGAATCTACCAGTCCTGATATTCCCTTTGAAGAGATTTCTTTTGGGGACACTATCTGTAGGATGATGGAGTTCTTTAAATGGGATTGTGCTCAAGTTTCTGAGATACAAAAAAGGTGGTATTAGCTGCTGCAGATGGACCTGAGGACTGTAATTTCTTGTACAAGTGTCCTTCTGCTGACCCCTCGGTGGTGTCTGTGGCTTCTGACAAGCCATTTCAATTGCTTCTTTCTCCTAAGTTACTGCCTTCTGATAAAGATAGCAAGAACCATGGTAAGGCTAGGCAAGGAGGTCTATACCTCTGCCACCTTGGCTTTTAGGGCTGTTATCACACCCATATGATAACAGAGCTTGTGGGCTCTGCTTTCCCAGGGCTGTCAGATGATTTCTGATCTTCCAGACTCTGAAGGTAAAACTTCTGCCCTTTTTTGTTAGGGACTTCCTCACAGGTGGCTCATCATTCCAGCAAGTGTAGTTATGATGCAGCAGATGCTTTCTCTAGGGCTGCTGCTTTTGGGTCAGTAATGAGGAGGTATTCTTGGCTTAGGCTTCAACTTTTGCCTGATGACATCAAGACTAAGTTGATGGATGCCCTTCTAGATAATAAACACTTGTTTGGTGAAACTGCTGCTGATCTGTTTAAATCCTTTCAGGATAAGGGCAAGGCTTTACAGGAACTTAAACATGTGTTTGTTTCTCCTGTGCCTAAATTTCAGAGAAATTACCCCAATAAGCCAGCCTTTGTTTGCAGGCAATCTCACCCTCCTCCTAAGGATAAAAAGGGTGGCAAGCAGGCTCCTGCTACGAAGGCTGCTCAGACTTCTGTGTGTCAGAAGTCTCCTTTTCCTGATAAACCAGGTGCTGTCTGACTTTCCTATTCTTCCCAACCATGTTCCTGTTTTTCTTCACCTATCTGTCTCTCATCCTGTTTGGCTAAACATTACCTAGGATTCATGGGTTCTATCCATTATTTGCCAGGGGTATTTCATGGTCTGGAAATCTCTTCACCCGTTTATCGGAATTCTTCAGCTACCTCAGAAACAGCTGTGTTTCTATCCGGGCGTGCTTTGAGATCTTTTGACATAGGGTGCAATTCAAGAGGTGCCTGTGTCCCAAAGGGGGAGGTGGTTTTACTCTAGGATGTTTCTAGTGCCCAGTAAAGAGGGTACCTGGAGACCAATTGTAGACCTCTCTCATCTAAATACTTTTCTGAAGATGCCCTGTTTTTGAATATTGTCCCTTCAGACTTTCTTTTCCTTCTTCAGGCTTATATGGGGTGTCTGGCTCTCAGGGATGCTTATCTCCATATCCCTATTCATCCCCCTTTCAGAAAGTTTTTACGTTTCTCTGTTGCTTCATGGCATTTTCATTTCTCTGCTTTGCCCTTTGGCCTTTCTACTGATCCAAGGGTATTCACCAAATGCTTCACTCTTGTGATTGCTTTTTGCAGGTTTCCAAGTCTTTCCTTACTTGGACAACCACCTGTTTCAGGCATCCTGTCTAGAGATCTTATTGCAAAATCTTCATTTTGCCATTTCTGTTCTGCAAAGTCTGGGGTTCACAATAAACCTCAAAAAGTCTTCTTTGACTACTTCTCAGGACCATGTTTTTCCGGGGTGCATGATTCAGACTGTGCCTATGCTGACATCCCTGCCTCCTCCTAAGGCCGTAACACTCATTTCCTTTTTTCAAACTCTTCTTCTTCTGGCCTTAATAACAGCCAGGGAATTTCTGAGAGCTACATGGTTCATGGCCTCTACCCTTCCTATGCTCTTTTCACTGGTTTCTAAACTTAGTTTGGTTTTAACAAGAAGGAACCTCTGTAGGGGATTCAGCAGTTGTCTCTAAATCCAGGGCTCCCTCTTTATCCCCCTCTTCCCTCCCAGGAGATGTTCACAGATTCTTCAGACGTGGGATGGGGAGCAGCATTTGGCTCCCTAAAGGTGCAGGGTATTTGGTCGTCTGTTCAATAGAAAGAGCTCATCAATGTCAGAGATGAGAGCTCTTCTGATGGCTCTTCAGGCTTTTCATCCTCTCTCTCTCCCTGGGACCCTCAAGGTGTTTACAGACAATACCATAGTGATGTAGTATGTAAACAAATGGGGGGGGGGGAAAGATCTTATCATCTTTGCTGGTTGGTACTCTTCAAGCAGTTTACATTCCCCCGGGTCAAAATATTGTGGCAGACACTGTGAGCAAGTCCTTAATTCAATCCCACAAATGGATGCTTCTCATGGATTTGTTTCTGGACATTGTCCTCCAGTGGAGTACTCCTCAAACAGATTTTTTTGCCTCCCCTCTGAACAGACAACTTCCCTTTTTTGTGCCAGAATCACAGGTCCTCTGGTTTGGAAGGTAGACGGCCCTATCTTCTTCTTGAAAGGAGATGTTTTTTTTTTACAGTTTTCCTCATTTCAAAATTTCTGTTCAGAATTCAACAGGATGCTTCCATAATCTTGTTGGTGACTCCCTTTTGGCCGAGACAGCATTGGTTCTCTCTCCTTTTCATTTAGCCAAGGGCAGTCAGTACAAGTTACCTCACAGAGTGGACCTACTCACATAAGACAAGGGATCTCTCATCCATCCCTTCCTGTCCACATAGACACCTTTTTTTGAGGACATGCAAGGCGGCAGAAAACCCAATACTAGGAAATCCTACTTATACAAATGGAAGAGTTTTTCTTTTTGGTGTCTTTCTTGTAACCTGGATTCACTTTCTGTGGATGTTCCTTTGGTTCTCTCGTATCTGTGTGAATTGCTGAATCCTGGATTGGCTTATTCTTCTGTACTCCACTTATCAGCTATCTCTGCTTGTCTGCCTTTAACTCCTCCTTTAGTTTCTAGATTTGAAGCTAAACAATTCCTTAAAGGTGTCCTTCTTATTAGGCTTTCCAGGAAGCCTGTTTCTCATCCCTGGGATCTTAATTTTGTTTTGGAAAACTTGACTGAGGCTCCTTTTGAACCTGCTGCCTCAGCTTCCTTGCAGCATTACTCTTGGAAGACTGTAGTTTTGTTGGCCCTTACTTTGCCAGATGGGTGTTTGAGCTACAAGCCTTTATGGCTTGCCTTCCTTTTTTTGGCGTTTCATAAGGACTGTGTGTCCTTGTGTACTAATCCTACTGTTATTCCCAAGGTGGTGAATGAGTTGTCCCTTAATCAGTTTGTTCATTTGCCCACTTTTTCCCTTCTCTGCAATCTGCCAGTGAGAAGCTGCTGCACATTTTGGATGTGCATAGACAACTCAGATTTTATTTGGGTAAGACTAAGACTATTATTATCTGGCTAGTATTTTTTAGTTTTTCGTTTCTTGTCTTATCTTCACTACATCTTCAAGATTATCTCTACTAAACATACTGTATGAACAACAATCATATGTTACTACCTGCTATACTTTTAATTACATGTCTAAACCACTATGTTTATGTAAATATATTATGCAATCATATGTTGTTAGCTTCTGTATTTTATAACTGTATGTCTAAACCATTATGCTCATGCAAATATCTTATGTGTATAGTATGTTAGCAATTGTTCTGGAGCTTTTCTCCCCGGGCCTCCACTGAAAACGGACAGCTCTGTCCAGTCAGACCTTCCCGATAAATAAATGTTAAAATAAATAAATATTAGAAAATCTTATCAACTCTTTGTTTCCTTTCATCCTACGTCCTTGGGATTAGCTGTGTTCAAGCAGACTATTTCTTCTTGGATCTCTAAAGCTATTTCTTTTTGTTATTTCTTTCATGTTAAGAGCCTTCCTTATTCTGCTAAGGCTCATTCTACTAGAAATTTGGCTTCTTCTGGTGCTTTTTTCAAAGGATACTAACGCTGTTCTTGAGGCAGCTACCTGGACCTCTGTGTATAAATTTACCAAGCACTACAAGTTGGAATGAATTTCTAGAGCTGGAGCTGGTTTTGCTAGTGCCATCCTTCATGGCTTCCTAGAGGGCTGTGCTGGTCCTTCCTCCTCCTCCTCTTCTTCTTCCTGAGCTTTGGCACTCTCCCTAGTATAATGAATACTGCAACAGTAAAATGGAAGGACAATAGTACAGCTTTGTAAAATCTTACCAGAAAGATAGATGTCCTCTTCACTGTTGCAGTATTCACTCCTTCCCTCCTCGCCCCAGTCCATATCTCTTCTGGATGTATCAAATACATCTTTTTTCCTTGGAATGGCATTCCTACTTGGGCTGTCAGTTATGAGTAGGGTACGTCTGCACATCACCTTTATGCCGTTAGCTACACGAGGAGCATACATGTGACATACGGCTTACTTTAAAGCAACCTAAAGGCATTGGTATACTGGCCGGATGTCGGGCCGCCCTTGGCAGGAGATCCCTAGTGTAATGAATACTACAACAGTGAAGACAGGGACATCTACAGTTATGGTAAGATTTAACACAACTTTACTTTCTTCTGCTGTAGTGGCAACTAAGCAAGATTGCTAGCCATTCAGTTTGTATTCACCAGTTGAGGTACTGCTTTTACTAAACTGTATTTACAAACTGCAGCTCCTGAATTCTGTGGCTAGAAGGCTGTGTTGCTTTTTTTTATCTGCTGCTACTGTTTCTCTATTACTGTAACTGTTTGTTGTGCCAGCTGAACCAGATTGCTAAGCTGTCATATTGCATGGTATCAGTTGTTGTTACTGCTCTCATTGTAACTGTATTTGCAAACTGCTGCTCCTACTCACTCTGCTGTAATTATGTTGTTGTGAAAGGTAGAGCCAGAATTTTCAAGTCTCGCTCAACACTTGTGTACCTGCTTTTTTCTGTAACCTGTACCGTCCTGATTACTAGCAGCTGCATTTTGTGAAATCCTACTGTGGCTGTTCTACTTGTGTGTGCTTTACTTCTGCAGTCTGCTGTACTATGTCATTTCACTAGCTCATTTTATTTCCTCTGTCAGTAAAGATAAAACCCCCATCCTTAAAGTAATTTCATTAGTGCTTCCATACATACTGGACAACTAACAACCATAAAACTGCAGTCTGCAACACCATCTCTAGCCATTCTGCTAGCACTAGGCACCCCAAGCCAGTGTAACAACTACCTTATACTTACTGGCACCCATGTGCTGCTATCGCTAGATGAATCTTTACATGACAGGTGCAAGTATTTGCTAACTCTGAAGGCCAGCCTCTCACCCAAACTTATTCATCATCTACCAGGCATAACTCTCAACCTGTGAGCACAAGAAATCTGGACAAAGTCATAAAAATGAGGGGATAGTCTTTAAATATTTCTTGATAAATTTAGAAAGTTGAAAGAATAACAGGTTTTGCATTAGCATGATTTTTTGTAGGGTATGATGTCTGAAAGTCACATTGCCATTTTTTGACTTCAGTCCTCAATGATTTGTCAGAAAACTAAAACGTTTTTGAGGAACGGACCAAAAATATGACAAAAATTGGACATTCTGTGAAAATCTGAACTGTTAAGAGGTATGCTACCAGGTTGTCAGTACTGACACCCATCTCATACAGCTATGTTTTCTTGACCTAAAAAAAAAAAAAAAAAAAAAAAAAAAAAATTATGTGGGAAATCCATGCTTAGACCTCAAAATCCTCCAAGATATAGGCTGGGTAAAGAAGACAGTCAGAGACACTTAAATGCAAGCATTAGAAAGGAAGGGGGGGGGGGTAACCTAGTTGGCAAGCCAGTGACCTTAAGGCAACATGGCCAGGCCAAAACATCTGGTAGTGTTCTACTCATAGGTGGCTCCATAGTGAGACGACCAGTTTTAAGCAACAACCTACCATCATTAAGAATAATGCCACAATTTGAATAAAAGATGACTGACTTTGACTGTTGGCTTAGTTATTGGTGTCTTTCCAAGGGGCTCCAGTATATGTATATATCAGCCACAGTCAAGATGAATGATAGCACTACTTGCTTTGCCAGTGGTAGCCCACACCTCTCTTCTCATTGCTTTTGTATACTTGCCAAATGTTTTTCCATCCCCATAGTGCCTTTTTTTAAATTAATCAATTTCCTTAAAAACCAGAATAACCAAACAAAATCAAGACCACGTGAAAGTCATGCTGCTCAGTGCCAGAAGTGTAAAAAGACATTGCCTTCCTGACCCTCAAACATATAGTTACCTGCTCCATCCATGAAACGTGCTTTGATTGTATAAATAGCATCACCTTAATACTGGACTTCAGTGTCTATCACTCATTCAATTTTCAGCGGAGGCCCGGGGAGAAAAGCTCCAGTAGAAAAAATTACATAGATTACACAAGAAGTTAGATAACATTAGAAAATATAAGACCAGATGTTTTTTACAATGGTTTAGTAATGTTCCAAAATAGGTACTCTCAGTTCTCATGGACAGACGCAATTAAAAGCAAGAGACATCAGATTGGAAGCAGAGCTTGGTTAAGTAATTGCATATTATGATATTTACAGATTATGCTTTCAGTTTATAACTTAATCAGGGTTGGTAGATGGGCAAAGCCAGTTCACTTTGAAATACTGTTTGAGGTTTTTTTTGGAGAGACTTATGGAGGATTGTAGGGTAGTTTGGCAATGAATTCCAGGTTTTTCCAGCAAAGATGGTAAACAGGGATTCACCAGCAGAGTTATTAACTTTGTGGGTTTGGAATAGTAGTTTGTTGGCTGATCGTAGGGATCTCAAGTTTCTATATGGCTTAATAATATTTATAAGCGAGGGGGTATTCTCAGGGTGGTATAGTATTTTGTGCGCTGTTAAGAGTTGATTGAATTGAATTAAGCTGGGCAGTTCTAGCCACTCTAGTTGTTTCAGGTTCTGACTGTGGTGGGCTCTATAGGTGGAGTCAGTGGCGAATCTGGCAATATGGTTGTAGCTATGGGAGAGTTTACTTCAGATTTGTTGAGGTTTGAAAGTACAGGCGAGGCATATATAAGAGTAGAGAGTAGGTGTGACCGGGCGATAGCAGTTCTAGCCAGTGGGGTTAAAAATGTCTTGTTTCTATACAGTGATCCAAGCTTCTTATTGATGGTCTGTATGGTTTTGTTGACCTGTAGGTCAAATTTAAGATTATTATCTATGATAACCCCCAGAAGCTTGGTGTGGGTATCTGGAGAGATAGTGGTACCATTATTAGACATGACAGAGAATGAAAGTGTGGCGGATCTACTAGTGGGGGTGAAGAGTAGAAGTTTAGTTTTATTGGGGTTCAGCAGTAGGCGTTGGTTGGTGAGCCAGTTTTCAATAGTGTTAAACGTATTTTGGGTTAAGATTTGCAATTCAGATGGGAGGTGGCTGAGCAGATCTGAGTGGAATCATCTGCATATTGTATGCAGGTAGCTTTAGGGATAGCAGTGTGAAGGTTGTTGATAAAAACAGAGAAAAGTTGTGGACCTAGTATGGAGCCTTGAGGGACACAGAGTGTGAGAGGTAGCTGGCTGGGCAGTTTGCGCTGTGATAATACCGCCTGTTGTCTACCAGTCAGGTAGGACTGGAACCACTGGATTGTGTGCTTATTGAGGGAAATGAACTTTAGAGAAAGTCAACCATGAACCTCTCATTCTATGTCGAAGGCTTTTGATAGGTCAAGAAAGAGGGCAGAGGGTAGCCTATTGTCATTCCTGTTTTGTTTTATGGCATTAGTAAATATTAGCAAAGAGCATACTTATCCCACTGCTTGAATATGCTATATCAGTGACTACTCCGACGAGTGTCTAAGAAGGTAGGAAAGTGGGATTTAATAGGGAGAGAGCATAACAGGTGACGACATACCTCAACCCCATATAGAAAATAGGAAATAGGGGATTGATGATGATGAGTACCCTGCATTCAACATACAACACTTCTAAAATGCAAACAGCAATTAATACCATATGTAGGTTTCACGCTAACTCAAACATCACTGCCTTCTCTGCAAAATGCAAACTGTCTTCCAGTCATAGCCCAGTCCACACTCCTCCTATTCATTCCTACTTTTACTAAACAGTCCTTTATGCCTACCAGTAAGAAGTAAACTCCAAATAAAATCCTTGCCTTATTCTCTCAGAAGCCAGTATAACAACATCTTAACTGTAATCTGTCTCCCTTTTGGCCTTGTCACAGGTGAAAAATGTAATTTTATTTTTATTTTATTTATTTATTTAAACTTTAACTGGGTTAGTCCCAGTAGGCCAGTGGCCTCTTTTCAGGGGAGACCCATGGTGGTAGTCATACTGAGTAGGGGAAAATTGGTTAAGAAATTAGAAAATTCCCATGCATTTTTTAACTGCTATGGGATCAGATATTTTATATCCGCTTGAGCTACCATCACCTTATACAGATAGGGCCTTGGTTTAATGTTTCATCTGAAAGGCAGCATGCTCAGGAGTAAGCACCCTCCTTATGCTGCACTACAGTGTCAGAATTGAAAAAATAAATAAATACAGCTACCTGGTGTAGGAAGAAAACCCACAGGCATCTGTATCAAAGGCAAGTATACTATCTTTTGAGCTACTGAGATTTCTGTTTGGAATTATCACGCAACATAACTCTGGCAACTTAACTATGCTTACAATTCATTAAAAAATAGCAAACCTAAAAGACGCATACAAGTTCATCTACTTTATAGACTAAGTGTAATTCTCCACCTCTCATGAAGTCTTCTTCATCTTGTTCCTGCATTCCACATAAGCCAGAACTCATAAAGATTCTTCTCACATAACAGAGGAACTTCCACTGTATTGTAAGTATAACTTATAATTCATCTTCATGGAGTCGTACCCTAATACCTTCTTCTCCAATCAATTAATGACTATACCCTCTCCACAGATTACTAACTCTTCTTTATTACCTGCTTTGTTCAAAACTTACTACTCTCTCTCCATTTCTTAGTATACTACTCTTCCATCTTCTGACTCCAGTTCATACCTTTCACCTGTCCAGAATTTTGCAGTGTCTCTAGATTTTTGCCTCATAATTTACTTCCTCATAAAATTTGTGATTTTTCTGACAAATCACTGAGGGCTGAAGTCAGGTAATAAGACATTTGAGTTTTAGATGTCATACCCTTCAGAAAATGCATTATAATGCAAATAATTGTTACTCTAGTAACTTTCTAAGTGTATAAGAGCAATATTTAAAATCTGTTTCTGATTTTGGACCCCCATTATTTTTTGGCTTTATTTAGATTTATTGCATTAACAGGTCGAGAGGTATGCTTCAGTTTCTGTCTCCTGTACAAACATTTTTATACAGGTATTGCTGCACTTAGATGAATCCTTTGTACGTCATGTTTTTTAGATTATTGGACTACAGAAGATTTTATCTTATGCAAAAGTTGTTTAACTGATTTTGTGTAGTTATATAATCTTTGAAATATTGTATATGAAATTTTTACTTGTACGTCTATGCCTTTTGCACCCAGGTTGTAACGTACAGTTCGTCTATTAGAACCACACCTTCATTCTTGTCTTAACCACTTTTATTGCTGTAGCTGAAAAGAGTCTAAGGATCACCCATCTACCCAGTCAACAAAGAAGAAATGAATGAATACATATTATTTACTGTGAGGGTACAATCTGATCTGCCATTAAACCCTACTGTCTTTACTTGTAGATGCTCAGAGTGTAATCTGTTACAGCTAGTTGATGAACTGATAAAATTTGAGCCCTCCCCCGATGACTGCTGCATTCATCGATAGTTGGTCTTCTTACCTCTGTTTTCCATACAGATGTCACCCATCAAGACACAGATACAATGCTTAATTCAGGAACAAGCTCTTATTATGGACTGTTAGTATAAACAAATTGCACAATAAAAGGAAGAAACTTATTAAGAGTAAACTTAATGCCAAACTTCTGCAAATAAACTCAGAAAGATAAGCAAAGAATTTTGAAGCAAAATCAAATCCTCCAAAGATAAGTATGAACTAGGAATTGCCAGCTGTGTAAAGAACAACCACAAAGCCTTCTTCACCAATATTAGAAACCATAGAAGCAATGCCTAGCAGTACATCGAGGTACTAACATTTTCATCAGCCTCAAAGCCACTTTTCCCACTTTGTACATAAGCTGATAAATTTAGTTTAGACTTTGCACCCTTATTTTACTCTAACTTTCCTCTGCATATTAGCATATCTACACAACCTCCTCAGAGCAAGTCCTGAGAGCACTCTCCAGTCAAGAACCCTAGCTCCTTCAGTCCAGATAATGTGCCTGGAGCAGCTGCTTTCTTGTGAACAACAAATACAGCATAAATGCCTCTCTACTAAGTCTATTCAGTCTCAGCTTTTCCACTGGATTCGTATCTCAGGTGTGGAGAATTGTTGTAGTCATTTCATTACAAAATGGAGGACTCATCACTGACTCTGGAAACTACAGACCAATAAGCCTAACCAGTCATATCAGTAAAGCAATGGAACCATCATTGTAGAAGTTATAAACAATGACGTTGACAATCTACAGTCCCTTAACCCAAACCATTTTGGGGTCATTAAAGATAAATCTTATTGTAAATGTAGTGGATTTCTTTGAAGAAGTCAACAGTATGACAGATGACGGTGAATTAGTACATACCATTTATTTTGACCCGATGAAGGCCTTTGACACCATCCCACATTTTGGCTTTACAAATAAGCTATTCAAGCTAAGTGTAAACCTTTGCAGGTTCATAGACAAGTACTAGACTTGCTGCCCTTGCAGACCATGTTAAACATAACAAGTTTCCCTTTTCATACTCAGAATAACCTGTCTTATTTGGTTATAGCTAGGCCTTACCCATTGGGTAGCAAATTAGCTCATTTAAATATCCCAGTCTGTCAGTGTAGAGTGCTGCCATTGAAAAGGGTTGTTGCTGTTAGCATCCCTCAAGGAACAGCCCTAGGGCCACTTCTGTTTGGTATTTACTTTTCTGAAGTCAAGGCAAATATCAAGGGCTTGCGGATGACTGGAAATTCAGAGCTATAATAAGCTCTCCAGCCGATTCATGAACACTCACTTGTGATCCATTGTGATTGGAGCTCTATCCCATTAAACAGATATAAATAAAGCTTTCTGATGGAAGTTCACAGTGTATTGTCTAGAAAACAAAATCAGGTCAACATGGCATCTCCCATCAGGTCATTTTTCAAGATATAACAAAGTTCAGCACAACCCTTTTTGAGTGCTGGTGGGTATATCAATACTGTTGAGAACATAAAGATGTATTGAAAGTTACATCCTCGTATTGCCCAAGTCTGAGTACTTAAAATTGTATTTAATGAATATTGAACTTGTGAACAATATGAGAAAATGTAGCACTTTTGTAAAATTGTTTTTTGCGGGTCCCCCATAACCCCAGACTTAATCAATCTCGCTCCAGGGTTTTTGCATGTGTAAAGCCTATCTTGTTGTTTGTCCTGGAGGCGGTGAACACAGGTAGTCTAATAAGCAGACACACAAGAGAAACAGTAACTCACTCTTGTGTTTTGAGGTAAAAAAAGATAACACTAACAGTATTAACTTGGATGATCTGTGCAACTGATTATAAGCTTTTTAATTTCAATGTTTGTGTGTAATTGGCCTTTGACATCCTGTACCTTAGATTTTCTGGCTTTTGGGCCCTATGTGTATCCTAACCATATTTTTGTGTGGCTTGCCTAGGTTCCATTTACATAATTAACTGCTCTCTAAAGCTGAGATATGCAGAAGAAGCACAGTGTTGGCTAGTTGTGGAATAGGTACAGTGCCTTAATGGAGGTGGCAATGTGTCATAAATTTGAACACTGTTCTTGTAAACATCATGATTTGCCATAGGGTGGAGCATCACAGAGTTGTAGGCTTGTATACCTTCATTTTCACGCCACATCAGAAATAAAAATAAAGTTATCCAAGCTTCAGCATTACCAAAATATAAGTACATCAAGAATGTCATGAGATTTGCTTTGAAATGTTAATAAATCACATGGTAGCTTTTAATTTTGGTTACAGGACAATTATATTGTGTACTTTCCTAAAGAAAAGGACCTGGTGTGCATAATGCCTTCACTCTCCAAAAGAAAAAAAAAAACTTTGGGGGGGGGGGTCTGAAAATCTGTTTAGCTTGTGTTTTCATTGAAGCAAAAACTCTTGAAAAATATGACTTTGGTACAAATGAGGAGAAGAAGCAACTACATAAGAGATCAGTCTGCCAAACATTAATGCCTGTGTGTAAGCTAAAAGTTGTAAATATGCATTCAAAAGCCCTGTCACATATACAAGGTGGAAGTAGCAGTTTTATTTTATAATGTATACACTGTTATCATGGAATGTAAATGCCCTTACAGATATAAAAAAGCAGAGAGTATGGAATTATGCTAAGAGGTGTAATATTGAATTGTGTTGTAACAAAGTCGCCAAGTTTGCTACAAATGCTAAACATTCCACGGATCATTGTGCAGCTTTACACTCCCTTAAGTGGCTTGGCCTCCCACACAATCTCTTATACGAATACTAACAACTGCATATAAATGAATTTACACACCTTTACTTTTTCCTGCCCCCTCCTCATTATTCAAAAACTATCCACCAAAAGGTGTCTCAGATCTGAAAATCAACACCTATTACAGGTGCACCAGCCTAAACTACCTGTCGGTCAGCTTCTTTATACCTGTTCTGTAGCGGGTCTATAGTAGAAGACCAACTGTTTAGGTGATTGAAGCATCGATCTTCTAATATCGAACATCCCAGGGAAACATGTCCCTCGGCCACAGCACAAAAAACATTACATCTAACAGCTCCACTAACTAAATATACCAACTCCAAGATTGCTCAACAGTAAGGAAATAGCAAACTCCGGCGAACGGCCAAGGGAAATCTTTCCCTACGTTAAATCAGCCGTTCATTTTTTGCTTTCACCATTAGAAGATCAATGTTTAGGTGTTTGATCACCTAAACATTCGGACTTCTAATATAGACCCTTCTGTAGCCAAAGCCTGGAATGCTATGCTATTAGCAATTAGCTCTCATCAAAACCTGGCATCATTCAAATGTTCTTTACTAGACTACCTGTCCTCCATCTGGATCTGCTCTTGCATCAGTCCCCCACACTTTAAAAACTTGACTACCCCTTCTTTTTGAATATAACTTTTATTTCTTCGTCTCTTATTTACCTCTTATTTCTTCTTACCATTAACTGTACTATGTCTACAGCAACCTACTACTTGTTATGGCAGAATATTCTTACCATATTAATCTTTTACATATGACTTGTCTTACTTTGCATTACAAATATCTTTTAATTGTAACTAGTGCCAAATCCTGCTTTTACCTAATTTGAATGTCTAATGGAAGTGTACAGATGTTACACCCTGTTCTGTGTCTATGTTTGTTTTTGTGGAACTTTTCTGATTTTTCTCCCCAAGTCTCCTCTGAAAATGGGCTCTTGCTGGCCCAGTGGACTATCCCAGTAAACAAATGCCAATAAATAAATAAAGATAATAATGGTAGATTTGTGGTAGTAAGGGGTTATTGTCAAAGGGAGAAAGATTATGCTGGCATGTATTTATATTCCACCTTAAACAACTGTTATGGATTTTATGAGAATTTTGGGGAAATAATCCGCTTTTAACAGAGAGTATTATTTATGGGTGGGAATTAAACTCTGATTTGCAATAGAGTTGACATATCAGAGGGAACAAGAAGGGAAATATAACAAAAGAGGATAAATTTCTGAAAAAATATGCGAGAATGTTTGGTACTGAAGATGCAAATTCAGTAGTCAGAATTCATAGATTATTCAGCATGGTACAATAACTTGGCTAGAATGGATAGAAACTTTATCTCACAGGAGCATGTTTATTTAATTGAAAGGTTTGATATGCATCCAATAATTTCATATCATGCAAAACTACAATAAAGATGCAGGATAGTGAAGTAAAAATGAGCCACTTACTTTTCAACTTTAGTGTTAAAGAGAGAGTAATTTAAGGAACTGGTAGTGGAATTGATTTGAAAATTAAGAAAGACATTTCTTGTTAAGGGATAGCTAGTGATTCAGGTAAAATGAAAATGGAGTTTTAAAATATGGCAGAAATAAGACAAAGATCTGGGAAAAAAGTTAATAGGAATTATTTAGGAAGGCTGGCAAAGGTTTAAGTATTGCAGAAGAGAGGGGATTTCACAGAACAAGAGGAGGAGCAACTGCAAAGCTCTAAAGAGAAAGTAAGGGAATGTTTTAGATAATATGCATGAAATAAGAAAGATTGCTGTTAAACAGTTTTTTATAACATCTCCACTGCACACAGACATTTAGCACTGTGATGCAGGCGACAGTAAGCAGAAAGGTTTGTTGCCAAACTCAAGGATCCTGTAATGAGAAAAATAACCAGAGATCCTTTACCAGTTTTAAAAATATTTTGGGAATGTGTTAATCTAGTTAAGGCAAAGGAATGGGGAAGCTAAGTAAAAGAAAAAAATAGAAATATTTATGGAACATTTAATTATGCCAAGGTTAGATGAAAATGACTCTCAACAGTTAATAGCCAACAAAGGAAGAAATGAGATAAAAAATAGTGATGTATAACCAATCAACAGAAACGTGTCCTAGAACACATGGAAAGTGGAAGTTGGGATGGAAGAAAATGATAAAGATCTAGAAGATTTTGTTTGACAGTATTTTAAAGAGTGGGGGGAGTACAGATATCTTGAAAAAAAAAGCTGTGGTAGCTATGTTACCCAAATATTGTAAAGTCCCTTCAGACCTGCCTTCATATAGACCCATTTCAAATTTAAACCATCATTGTAAAGTGTCTGTGTCAATACTAAGAGAATGGCAAAGGTGTTGCCAAAATGGCTAGGTATGGACCATTGTGGTATTGTGAAAGGAAGGCAGACATTTGACAACATTAATTAGAATAATGATGATCCAGAGGAAAGCCAGGGATCAAGAAAATACCACTATTGCAGGCAGGTCTTGATGTAGAATGTGCATTCAGTAGAGTCAGATGGATTTTATGAGTAGAGCAATGTTGCCATTTGTTCTTATCACACAGGATTTGCTGAAGCATTTTTGCTGTTTAATACCAGATGCTAAGAAATCAGTGGGAATGAATATGTACATTCCAAAGTTTTAATATTCACTTCTTTTGTTTGCTTTTAATTGTGCAGGCAGTAATAACCTTCTTCAGATGACACTAAATAAGACTGTCATATTGTATCTCACCTTTTCATGAGAGAGAATACCATTTAACTATGTATCAGGATAACTGCTTATTTATCTCACCAAGGGCAACATTGTTAAGTGTTATGTACATATATTTCATCAATTACTGACACCTTTTTCGCAAAAGTTGTCTGAAGCATCTTTTCACTGTCCTTTTTGTTTCATTTGATCATAATGCTCTTAAACACTGTGAATACACATCCATCAAGGTGTTAACCTTCACGTAAAAATTGAGCACCTTTCAGATGTCTACAAATACTAGGATTATAGAGACGATGGCAAAACACAACTGTTGTGAAAAAATAACTGCCCCTCACTTTGATACAGTAACGATATACACATTGTTGCTATAATGTATATATTGAAATAGTTTGTTGTTCTACTAGGGTTAGGTATTAAGTGATTTTAATTATTTGTATGTGTGCCATCTGTTCACCATGTTTAATTTTCTGGTATCTAGGTCACTTCTGTATATCTGTTAGTTTGTGAATGTGACGCACTTGAATTTTTCTTCTGTATAAATAATTCTCATTTGACCTGGGTTATGCCTGAAAGGGACTGGTTCCCTTCCATAATTAGCAAATAATAAAAATAGTATTAATATAATAATCTTACTTCAGGCTAAGATCTTCACAAGCAGTAATACAAGGAAATAACTGATCAAAATGTGCTGCAAAACTGTAATGATGCAGCAGCCAGAGTTTGGGTCTAATTGCAAGAAGAGTTGCCTGGGACTTTACCACTCAAGCAAAGAAGCATCTTTTCTTTAATTAAAAAGAGAAAGCCATGAAGCAATGACCTGAAACATGCCTTTTAGCTTTCAAATGCTTTTGCCCACAAGCCTTCACCTTTCCACTTTAACAGTTTTCTCACTCAGTGGCTAATTATTTTTCGACAGTTAGCAGGTCAGCCTGTTGGGTTGTGTCATGCAGGTGACCATGGCTAGTGTGTGGGAGCATGGGAGCGAAGTTACCTTTGAATTCACAGCTTCTTGTTCAGGCCAGGTAACTATTCATCACTATCCTGATTGATTAGCACAGGTAACGGTGATCACAGGCACCTTCTGTGTTTTTCAAGTGACCGGTTTCTTGTAGTCTTTCATTAATGTTATTCATTAAGTGTAATAACTTTAATTGGCAGGTATGCATTTCTACTGTTACTCTGTCCTTCTCCACAAGGTTATCATTTGTGTTAATGCAGTAAATTTGGCTGTTTAGTATCATCAGGAAGAAGCTAAATGATTTATCTGATACTTTCTGTAGTCCTATGACACACAGTAAATTTACTGTGTATGTGACTATAACCATTAGGAGGAAACCCTGTAGTAATAGTATATTTTTTCATTCACATTTTACTTTTCATTTGTAAGGCCTAATAATGGAAATATCTTTTTTATGGCTGCCTTGAAAGAGTTTGTACTTTTATAATGATAATTTTAATTTCTTTCATACTTAAGCATAGCTGAAATGCATAATTTTTTGTTGCCATAATGCCTCACTTTAATTTTTTTTTGTAACTGTAAGGCCTGCAGAACAGGAAAATATGTTATTTGATTCAAGCTTTGCAGGGTTCCAAACTGTGGCAGCAGTTGAAAGCTGTGAAAATCTTTCATGTCATCAGTCTAACCACTGAAGCAGTGTTTCTCAGTTGTGGACCACTGCAAGTATATTAGGCCACCAGGGTTGTTATGAGACAGTAGTTTTGTGGCGCCATATTTAATAAAGAAAAATGGAATGTACTACAACAGACCTTAAGAAAATGACACATTTTCTTAACAATTATATTTATCTGAAATTTGATTTTACGTGCACAAAATGTGGTCTGTGTTGTAGTTATCCTCCTTCCTGTCCTTCAAAACCATTCTGAAATACTTCCAAGCCAAAAACTGGCTCTGTTCTTGCTCAACAGCAGGATAAACTGTATCCCTAAATGTGAACATATACTGTGGTGGTGGTGCTGCGGAAGCGTTGTCACCTCACAGTTAGACGTTGCCCATTCGATTCTCAGTTAGAGCGTCTTCTGTGTAGTGACATGCGCGAATGGGTGTTCTTTCCTTGAAGGGTGTGCATTAGGCCCGGCAAGCCAGTACGTAAAAATCTACTGCCAATCATTAGCGGACCGGAGTTCCACTGTGGCAACCCCTAACCGGGAAAAGCCGAAAGACACAAACCGTACCTCTCCTTAATCTTCCTTCTTCACCCACTTCCATACTTCTGTCAGTTTCTATCCCTTGACTTTCTCTATAAATATACCATAAGCCTGCTTTTCTCTCACTTCTTATTGCATTCCTGTTTGTATTATACTAGCTTGCCTTTAACTTCTCTGTAACCTGGCTAAAAATTCTCTAACTGTCAAATCATTATCATATAACTTGTATCTATTCTTAACCAATGTTTTCATATGTCTAATTTAGTATTATTATTCAAACTGTATTTATTTTTTGTATTAGTTTTTTAAAGACTGTATTGCTCAATGTTTTGTAATATTTTAGAGCTTTCTCCCTGGGCCTCCACTGAAAATGGGCTCTTACCCAGTTGGACTTTCCTGGCAATCAAATGTCAGTAAATAAATAAATAGTTTATTATATGCCACAGATGTTCACTAAAATGAATGAATGCGAAATGAAACAGTCATTTACTGAGCCAACTAAGAATAACAGGGTTTGGGGCTAACTATTCTAGTTTTAATGTCTATAAATTTCACTTTTCTTCTGTATTTACCTCTCACTTTCCCCTTATTTTGCAGAACACCCCTAATTTTCCCACATATTTTTGGCATGTCACTTGTAAAAATTGATTTTCTGGTAAGTCATGGAGATTTAGTCATAGTCAGTCAGTCAGTAATGCCAGACATTAGAGGTTCTTATTTATTGTTCAAAAAATGCATGCTGATAGAAAACATGTTGTTCTGTTAACCTTCTAAGTGAATTAGACTGACATTTAAAACTGTTCCTGATTTTGGGCCTTTGTTCCACTACTATTTTGGCTTTGTCTCATTCTCAAGCAAAGCTGAGTGCTATGCCACTGTGGATAAGCCCCCTGAAGCGGTTGTAATTTGTGTTTAGATGACAGGGAGGGGGTTAAAAAAGGACAAATTGTTCCTTGCTTGCAAGCCTCTGGCATCTGACAGCTCAGATTGTGATTTTTGTCAGAAGTGGTACTTTGAAGTAATTACCTCAAATATCAGTGTCATAATACCTTTCCTGCTTCAGAGGCCTGTTTGTATAATAGTGAGGTCTTGGCTTTATTCAGCTAACTGTGGAAATTTATTTCAAAGCCACTATACAATGTTGTTTGAAGAGTTTGTAGAAATCTACAAAGTGATGGTAGTAATACTTAATATGCACACCTACTTTATGTGGTACCATTGTAGTTTAATTTGTATGCTTTTCCTGTTCTCAACAGAAACTTTGTGTCACACCATTTTGACTTCTCAGCTTAGTCTGTTGACATAGTTCCTTCTTGTCTGAACATGGCATCATAAACTGCCAAGACCCTTGACCTTAGATCACACACTTAATTTGAGTTGTATTTTATTTTATCTTTTTTATTTTATTTTAATTTTGTTTACCAGGGTTCCCAAACTAGGTTGAGTCAAAAAAACCTTTTCAATTGAGGCCCACGAAGAAAAGTTCCAACATGTAATTACTTCTAAGTACCACTTCTGACAAAAATCACAATTTAACCATCATTTCATAAACTCAATCCAGACTTTGTCCACCCGGATATCCAGAAATATTCCCACACCTGCATCTCCAAATGTGAGCTAACCAAGTAGCCCTACTACAACACCAAATAATTTACTCCCCTTCAGTCTCTCAACTGTCCCAACAACTAAAATCAAAAAACTCCTTTCAAACTTCAAACCTAATACTTTAGCTGTAGACGGTCTACCTGCTACCTTTCTAAAAATGGCAGCTGACTCACTGGCTTATCCAGTTTCAATCCTCATCAACTGGTCCATCCGGGAAGCCTACGTCCCCCAAATTTGGAAAATATTCTACATCATACCACTACATAAAGGCGGCCACTCTTATGACTTCTCCAACTACCGCCCAGTAGCCATACTGTCACCCTTATCCAAGCTCCTCGAAAAATGTATTCATTTTCAAGTCATGCAACATCTGAACACATATCTTCTCTCCCCCACACAACACGGCTTTTGCCCACATCACAGTACAACTACTGCACATCTCTCTTTTACAAATCAAATTGATCAACACAGGAACAAAAACAATTTTGTATCTGCTACTTTCTTGGACCTGACCAAAGCGTTTGACATGGTGTCACACCCAGAACTCATAGACGCCGTCACATCCCTATTCTTTGCTACACCTACCATATCCTGGTTTAACAACTACCTCACCGATAGACAGCAGTCTGTCCAATGGCAAGAGGCTCTATCTCCTCTACTTTCAATTCTGTAGGAGTACCACAAGGGTCAATACTCGGTCCAGTCCTTTACTCTGTGTTCACTAATAACCTGTACACTGCCACACAACAAGCCTCCATTGTACAGTATGCTGATGATGTGACACTCATTTGCGCAGCCCCATCTCTTTCTACCCTACAGCAACTGGCCCAAGAATCTTTCTCTGCTATTGAAAATTGGATCACTGATGTCCAACTTATCCTTAACCCCAACAAGACTAAATTACTTCTGTGTACGCCAAACAAATCCAAATCTACTCACCTAACCTTCTCCATCTCATCCAAAAATGGCACTCTAATCACTCCTTCAACCCACACTAAACTCCACAGGGTGAAAATTGATAAAAATCTCTACTTTGATATTCACATAGCACAAACTATCCATAAGGTCCATAAAAAATGGGATCTCTTTATTGGCACAAAAACTTTCTCACTGATAAAGCAAGAATCACTTTAGCCCAAACTCACCTTCTGTCTACACTCACATATGCACCTCTAATACTAACCCACATTAGAAAAAACGATCTAGACAAAATTGAATCTTGCTACAATAAAATTGCAAAATTTGCCAATAACTCCCCATTCATAACCCATCATTGCCAAATACTAAGAAACCTTAAATTACCCCAACTAACTCACCTATCAACAGCTGACTACCGCATTCAGTATCCTTACCAACCCAGAAAAAATTCCTGCCCTACAACATCTGCTCACTCACTACACTATTACTCAACCCCTTTCCTCTACAAATAAAACTCTCCTGTGTACCACAAGGGCCAATAACATTTCTGGAAAATCTCTCTACTCATATAACATAGCGAAGGCCTGGAACAACCTCCCCACCCCTATTACCTCTGCCACAAATGGTACTCAGTTCAAAAAACTTCTTAAATTACATCTACTGGAAACTTGGATCTGCCCATGTATAACTTAATTCACCTTCTTCCTGAAACTGGACTTCTCTAACCAAAACTGAATCTACTTCAGACCATATGCATTAACATTTCTTACACCTTATCGTACTATGTCAACTATCTAGTCTAAGCTAACCACTTTAGAATATCTCAACATGCCCTATCATGTAAATTCTTTGACTAGTCTTCTCATAGCAAGTATTTTAGTGATTCAGCTTGACTGTTATACTCTAACCTAAATTAGAATCTTTTTGATTGCTTTCATGTTATATTTGTAACTTGTTAATGTAAAATGTTTTGTAACTGTTACTTGTCTTATATGTTCGGAGCTTTTCTCCCTGGGCTTCCACTGAAAATGGACCGAGTCCAGCTGGAGTTTCCCGGTTAACAAATGTAAAATAAATAAATATTACAAACATTTTAAACATTTGATAATATACATGAATAGGCATTAAGTTATATAAATTAACAGTTACACATTCATTTGCTAAGTAAATTATATTCATATGAAATAAAGGCATCTATTACAGAATAAAAGATACTTGTGCATTATTAGATGTTAAACACTGAGCATTTATTTGAAGGCTGTATTAGTGTTTTTTTTTAAACACCTTTATTGAATTATCAGTTATTGTTTTTTCTCAAATAGATAATGTGATTAGTGCTTAGAAATTCAAAGAAATGGAAGTGAAGGACTGTCTTTATGGGGAATCTGTCTCCCACATTAGCATTTACCCTTTCTGGATGACATGCAACACCACAGCAACACAAATGCTAAAACCAAAAAAGAATAAGTCAAAAAACCCCAATGGGGCACTTAACTGGATGACTAGGTAACCAGCAACTTCTTGGGAGATCAGACCGATGATCAAAGATGGCATTTGGACAGGTGGCAAAGAATTTCTGAGGATGAAACATCTGGATGTCACTGTTATGCCCTACGCCTTACATGGGGAGCATACTTGTGACATACGGCGTATTGATAACCTGAAGGCTTTGGTATACTGACCAGACATTAGGCTGCCCTTGGCAGGGGATCCCTCATTTTAAGAATACTGCAGTAGTGAATAAAAGGACATCTACTGTTACGATAAGATTTTATAGAACTGTACTTTGAGGTGTGGGGTATAAAGCAGGTTCATAGATAATTCTTTATATGGCTATCATAAGGTTATATTAGAAATATAAAAGTGGGGCATGAGCAGTGTCACAAAACTTTGTTTATGGCTGGAAGATGCTAGTAAAACTATTCAGGCATTGGTGATTAGTTGTGGGGCATAGGATTTTGAATGAAGAGAAATGGTTTGATGATATGGCAAGCTTAACGGACTGCACTGCACTTCTAATGTGAGTTACTGTATCCTGGCACTGCACTTCTAATGTGAATTGCTGTATCCTGGCACTGCACTTCTAATGTGAGATGCTGTATCTTGTCACTACACTTTTAATGTGAGATGTCCTTCTATTCACTACTGCAGTATTCTTAACATGAGGGATCCCCTGCCAAGGGCAGCCTAATGCTAATAATGTGCGATGCTGTACCTTGTCATTGCACGTCTAATGTGAGATGCTGTATCCTGGCACTGAACTTCTGATGTGAGTTGCTGTATCTTAGCACTGTACTTTTAATCTGAGTTGCTGTATATTGGCATTTCTAATGCGAGATGCTGTATCTTGGCATTTCTAATGTGAGTTGCTGTATCTTGGCACAGCACCTCTAATGTGAGATGCTGTATCTTGTCACTGCACCTCTAATGTGAGATGTGGTTTACTATCACAATCTTGCACTGACATCGGGCAAGTTATCAGATTTCCATACCGAAAGATCAGAAATCAAACTATCGAACAAAAAACAGGTCAAAGGAGGTATTTCGAAAAAGTCAACATCTCAGAAATTTCGAATTTTCAAAAATACCACACTTCGGTCAACAGCAAAAAAAGTTTTTGCAGCGGGGGCAAGCCTACCTGCACCCCCACACCCCCTGTTACATATATATCGCACTATACTGAGGGAAGGGGTACATTTCCCGATCCCCCACTATAGTGTGATCTACATTCAAAATGTTGAAGTTGTACACTACCATTCACTGTTGTGCATTTCAATATTTTTTTTCGTTATTTACAGATGTCGAATTGGGCATTCTGACTTACGGAACTCCATCATTGTCCGATCACCCTTTTCATAGTAAACCATGAGATACTGTATCTTGTCACTGCTTTTGTAATATGAATTGCTGTGCATCATCTTTGAGAGGATTACACCGGTTGTGGTTGGGTGCTTTCGTGTACTATAAATTCTGTATACTTGCTCCCTCACTTAGGTACCAGCAATAAGTGAACGACACATAGCAGAGACTCCACATAGAGTAAATGGTATAAGTAATGAGTTTAATTCACTTTTCCTCAAATTACTGACTTAGCAACAAATAGAGCATTGTACTACAATGTATCCATTAAAATTGTCTGTTGTCTAAGATAATATGAAGCCATGTCTGCAGAATTAGCAGTGAAGACTAGCCACTTGAAAGAGCACCACTCCATTCTAAGTGCTGACATTGTTTTGAAAAATGTTCAGTATTTTTGTAATAGGAATAATTGCCTGTAGATAAACAGATTGACTGAGAAGATTTAACCATTTAATTTATTTATTTCACTTTGTTTACTGGAGTAGAGTGCTGATCCCTGTGGACCAGATTCAGGCACAGCCAAGGAGAATACATAAGAATGATAATGCACTAGTAGCATTTATACATGGAGTTAGAAATTTGCCTTGCTTATTGAGTAGAAGCAGAATAATCTTCAGAAATAAGTGCACATGTTGGATTAAAGCCTTCAGGCTGTCTTAACTCTTGATGCTGCCATGCATGAAATGATGTTTAGAAGCTGGAAGTGTTCAAGGTATGAACCAGGGACAGCTGGTTCTGGTCAAGAGTGAAGCAGAAAATGGCCAACTCAACTTTTTGGGCATCAGTGAACTGAAAATGGATGGCATCATACACTTTAAACCAGATGAACACACAGTATACTATGCTGGAAATGAAAGACAAAGTAGAAATGGTGTCAGTTTTGTAATTAAGCTTAAAAACACTGTAATGAAATATGCAGACAGCGAGCTCTTAATATGTGTTAGTCTGTGAGGTACACCTACTAACACAAGTATCATTCAGTGGTATGTGCTGTCAGCAAAAGTAAAAGAGGACAACATTGACCAGTTCTGTGAACAGCTACAAGCCAAAACTGACCAAACATGCAAGCAAGATATACTAATAGTCACAAAAGACTGGAATTCGAAAGCTGGGAACAAAGAATGTCAAATGACTGGAAAATATGGGCTTTGTTATTCAGCCTGTATGCAATGCATGTATATATTGTTATTTATTCTGTTCTATGTCTGAATATGTACTCTGCCTACAAAGATGAGGTGAACCACCTCATTAACTGGTGCGATATTAATAACCTGAACCTAAACGTGAATAAAACCAAGGAGTTAGTAATGAACTTAAGAAAGAATCAAGACTCTCATCACCTACTCATAATTAAAGGGGAAACAGTAGAGAGAGTAACACTAAATTTCTGGGTGTGTATATTTCTGAGGACTAAGCACAGTCAACAGTTACTCACCACATTGTGAAGAAAGGACATCAATGCCTGCACTTCTTTTGAAGCTGAGGAAAGCTAGTCTCCCTTCTTCTGTCCTTAAAACTTTTTATAGGGATACCATTGAAAGCACCTTGACTAGTAATCTCACATTCTGGTTCGGGAACTGCAAAGCCTCGGACCAAAAGGCCCTACGGAAGGTGGCGGAGAAGATTATTGGATCCCCACTTGCAGCTCTGCAGGCCCTGTATGAAGCATGCTGTATTGGCAGAGCCAGAAAAATAATCAGAGACCACGCACACCCTGCACATGGAATGTTCTCCTGCTTATCTTCTTGAAGATGATACCGTAGTATGTGTTGCAAGTCCTCCACGTTTAGTAGGAGCTTCTACCCACATGTTATCAGAGAGTTGAACTCTACAAGATATCAGTAGCTGGTGACCAGAACAATCAGTAGTACAGCTATCTTGTTGTGTAATACCTACATCAAGCTGCTTTAAAAGTACCATCAGTAGTAAGTGAACATTGCGTACAATATATTTGTGCTATTGAGTATATTCCGTATACTCTGTGCAATATTGATTACGAGTGCTACCAGTGTTCGAGGAATCTCAGATCTTCAGTCTTTAGTGTGTGTGTGTGTGTGTGTGTGTGTGAGTATATATATATATATATATATATATATATATATATATATATATATATATATATATAAAATATATGTTACTGTACTGTTATATGTCCTTGTTATTCTCTGTAGTTATATGTGATATATGCACTTGGAACCGAAGCAGTGTAATTTCGTTTAACTCTCACTGTATGTGGGTCTGAATGAGAAAAAAGTTTACTTTGCCTTTGACTTTGTCATGTAACTATTGTCTTTGTACTTCTTTTGCTGAAAATGAAATAGTTTCAGTGGTATCAGAAGTCTACCCTAATTAACAAATTCAAAATAAACATACAATAAAAATAAAATAGAACTGTTGCTAGAATTTAATAAGACAAACAGCTGTTCATTTCAAACACTTTCTTTCAACTACTTAAGCAGCAACTGTTCATGTGGACTTCCCCAGCAGATTGTACAACATCAAATTGACTATATTTGTGGAACAAATGCTGGAAAACCTGAAATATCAGTGAAAACAAAACATGGGGCTATATGCAGTCCAGTTCACCACAATTAATATGCAAAATTAAGCAGTTTCTTAGTTTTGAACAATGAAGTTGAGAGCTATGCCATTGCAGAAAGGCTCCCAAAGCAGCTGTAATTTGTTTGTAGATGAGTCGTTGTTTGTGGAGTGGGAAAAAAGGACTGAAAAGGAGTAATCCAGTAGGGTGCTTAGTAAAGTATGATCTTGAAAATATACCATAAAGATATTAAAATAAAATATACCATAGAAGTTCAAAGAATCTCTGCAAAATTGAATAATTGCAACAAATTCAATTGGTACAGTGCCAGAAACGTTATGGCAAGACATCAAAAAAGTTGTATTTGAAGAAAGTGAAAAGCACCAGCAAAAAGTGATAAAGGGAAATCAGTCAAATTGGTTGACATCGACTATTCCTGAGAAATGCAGAGAAGCTAAAGCCAAAGGAGGAAGAGTGGCACTTGCGGAACTTGGCCCAAAAGTATTACAAAGATATGTGCAAGGAGATTCTACCATAAAATGCTAGAAGAGGAACAAGTTCATCTTTCGCAAAACTACAAAAGCAAAAAAATTACTCACTGAAATGGAATGTTAAAAGATTCTCAGCGATCTGTGCTGAGAAGACAAATAAATGGTAGAAAGATCCAGTTATTATACTGTAAACATCAAAAAAATCAACAACTGTTGTACTCTATACCTTATGATCAGAAATTGAAGTTGAAAAAAGAAGAAACAGCGCTGAAAGCTTTACCAGTTAGTGAAGCACCAGGCACTGATGTAATTCCCAAGACTTTGCTAAGAAAGGTAAACAGTTTATTGTGGAAGCAGCCATTTGGTAATCCCATATGCCAGCAAGATTATTCTCAGTCTTATTCAATGGAGATTACAACCTTACTTTGAATAAAAATTACCAAAAATCCAGCAGTATTCAGGAAAACATGAGAAATTAGACATTATCACTGATGTGAGATGCATACTTGAAAACACAAAATAATATAAAAAGGATACCTGCTTCTCGCCCTGTCTACTCCACCTAATACCATTATTTTGAACATACTGTTGTCATAGCAGTTATAGAAGATCAAGGTGTGAAACAATCCTAGCATAGTCTACACCTTTACCATGTATTATTCATATTATTCGGTGTTAAAAGTAACAGCTGTATAAAATGATGCATTATGTTTTAATATTTATAGTAATTCTTCTTTGTGCTATATCTTATTCATAAAGCCTCTTCCTCTTCTGTGGTTACCTGTCCCATCCACTCTAAGAAAAGTGTAGCATAGTGTGTTTGTGTCCCATTTCAGATCATATGAATGCACCTTAACTCTAATCATCAAGTTCTCAGTATTTTCCTTGACTGTGCAGCTGTTTCAGCTGGTTTCACAGACGTTGGACATTTTTGTAAATTGTTTTTGAACTGATTTTCATTGTACATACCCACTCTCCTTATTATTGATTCCCTTTTCTCTGTAGTCTTCATACTTGGCATTTTTTTTCTTTCTTTGTGCTTATTTCTATTTGTTCCTTGCACCAAGTTCTTTTGTTGCAAAAAGACTGAAGAGTGCCTTCTCATTTTCTTCTGTTGTTTCTTGTAAAGTGAAACATGCTGGACTGGAGAACCAAGCACTGAGAGGCAGCAGTACTAAGTGACACACAACCGTGCCACCCAGATAGATACATGCCAGAAGTAACTTCTATGTGATAGGGTCAAAATCTCGAAAGACTGAAACTCAAAAGCTCTAAAACTGAAAATCCTGGAAACAAGTTTAATACAGGAGGGTAAGCACCCCTGCTCCCCCCCACATCCTGCTAAGTATATGTACCACAACAATGTTGAAAGGCCAAATTCCCATTTTCAGGATTTTGAGTTTGTCTTTTAAGATTTAGACCTTATGATGGAAACTCTATACCTGATTTGTAGTTCTGATACAACTAACGTGATAAAAAAGTAACAGAGACTAAAGGGAAAAGAGTGAAGCTGTGATTGTGAATACAGTGAAGCTGGTTTCGTAGACTATAGATTAATGGAGTATTAGGAAAGAAAAGCAGTGCAAGAGAATCGTTTGAGTGCTGCTGGTGTAATGATAGCATGGAGTATAGGACACTTGTATGTTAGAGGCGTGAAAGATAAAAATAAGGAAAGAAAGGGATAAATTACAAACTTGCACAAATGCAGAGAATGCCCTCTGATCAGGCATTGCAGGAATCATCTGAGTAAAAGGCTAATGTAAGCTCTTGTCTGAGAAGAGAACTGGGACCTCTAGCATACTGTGCTGGTGTCACTGCAGCTGGATAAACAAGAACTCCTGGACAGATAGCTAGTGAGTTTTCCCTTAATATCTTTATCCTTTCAGTTAAGAACCCCCAGCATGGTGATTATGGTGAAATTACAAACATACTCGCAGAAATACAGAGAAAACCCTCTGCTTAGGCACTGTTGGAATCACAGTAGTGAAAGAAAAATATTGGCTCTTATTTGGATTTGAATTCTAGACTTCCAGCATATTATGTTGATATCATTGCTTCTGGACAAACAGCCCATGGACAGATAGTTATTGAGCTTTCCCGTAAGAGCTTTATCCTTTGGCTAGGAAATGCCTCCCAGCATGGTGATTATGGTCAAATTACAAATGGCCACACTCATGTATTCAGACATACTGAAAGCCCTCTCCTGAGGCACTATTAAATTCACAGGCATGAAAGAATAACATTAGCACTAAAGACAGGGGGGTAATTGTTAGTATGAAACAACCTGTGATGTTGCATAGTGGTATAATTTAATAGACCCTATATTTTGATATATGTGTATATATATATATATATATATATATATATATACACATATATATATGTGTGTGTGTGTGTGTGTCTATATATATATATATATATATATATATATATATATATATATGCATATATATTTATATATATATATATATATGCATATATTTATATACACGTATATGTTTGTGTTGAATGTGTGTATATATATATATATATATATATATATATATATATATAATTTTTATTGTCTCTGACTGCCTTCTTTTTTTACTTTTCTAGGGAAAAGTATGGGGAGACTGCTGCCACAAAATCTTTGTGTGATGAAGGTCTCATATATTAAACATATTTTTGTGTAGTCGGTCCCATGTCCCTAACTGCAATTTTGTTACCATTTCTTCTTATTGAAACAGATTTTGTACAGTGAGAGCATATAAACTGTTGTGGAATGGAGAAGCCTGGCTTGCCATCATGGAGTTAAAGTAATGAGGGAGGCGATGGCACAACATTTTTGGCTAGGCTTAATTATGCCCTAGGGCCAATAGCCTAGTACCTACCTTTGAACCTGTGAAGCAGCTTTCACCATTTATTGTTGTTTTCTCTTTTTTTTGCTGTAAAATATGTTGTTTTCAGCTGCTGGCTGAGCTTTGTAGAGTCTGCAACATGCACCAATCACCATAGCTAGTCACATGTAGGTATATGTTTTTCATTCCAAAGTATACCCTGCTTCCGGATCATATTATTGGACTGATATGTTTGAGTGATGGGTGGGGGGTGAGTAATAGCATTCTGCACCTTTGAGGATATGCAGATTGATTTTTGAAGACAGAACTTTGAGTACTAGTGAACTGACCTGCGAGATGCCAGATTGTCCACTGGGAAGAAGGGTAAGAGATTTTATTCTGGGTGAGCCCTGTTCTTGAGTTACGAAGAACAAAGAGAATGAAACTTCTTCAGATCTATGAAGACATGGGATAACTCACTAAATTTATTACAGGGGTGTTTGATCCCACATGTTCCTAAATTATGGGTATACTAGATCCACATTTACACCACAGGGCAAAAAGTGCCACACTGGTTCACACAGTGCAACTCATCGTGGTAAAACTTAACACTGTGATAAAATTTTGAACTAAAGTTCCTTGCCCACCAGTGCAATAACCACCTGTAACTGTGCCATTTGGTGCTCACAACTTTCTTGTTATAAGATATGGTGGGCTGGGATGTGGGGAACCAGTGTGCCAGCAAAATGAAAATGAGGAATAGATGGTGAGGTTGCATGATGGAAAAATTAGTAAGCTTAAAGTTAATGAAACAACCTAATTTTTTTATTTGAACATGGGTTAATGCATCATGTTGATCAAGATACAGAGAATAATACTGCTGCAGATTATTCCACATGTAGTGGTACTGCTCCCTATTACCACTACTGAAAAGTGCCATGTAGTTTTCTACCCTAAATTATTGCCTATGATCATTATGTCAGCATCTCCAGCTCCATTACCAAAAGTTATCCATAATCTGGCTAGGCCAGGTGAATAAACATGAAGGAGCTCCACCTCAGTCTCCTTTTTGGCATGGTAAGTAACAGTAAGAGCTCAGAATATAGCTGTTTGGAAGTAGGGTCCTACTAGTGCTCATAAAACCATTGGTAGCTACAAAACATGGCTCTGTATCAGAGATGTGCAATGCAGTAATGGACGTTCTACCACAGGACAGCTTTGATGTCCTGATGCAGAAGGAGCACGTGTGGAATGCATATGACTTTATGAGACTGTTTATACCACTGGAACTAGTGATGTGATGTCATCAGTCTCAACTTTATTCTCACTGATGGGTCAGATGCGATCCATCTTGGAGTTTTACAAAAGCTCGAGACCTTCAGCAAAGCTTGTGGGCATTCTCCCTTACCCATAATGCAACTCCATAATTTCCTCAGATCTCTTTGGCCCCTGTGTAAAAGACGTGGTTCCTAAGCAAGCTCTGGGCTAAGTGCTTTCTTTATTATTTAAATCTCCTCCTAAACTTAACCCTTTCTGTTATTAGTTTAATATAGTTTCTCTGAATGTTTGTGTATTCTTACCTATTTTTTCATTTATAGAGTGCAAATGTTGAATCCCCTTTGCTTCCCTTTAGCATCCGTTTAAGTTAGAGGAAGTCTACTAACGTCCGTTTAAGTTAGAGGATGGTTATTCCTCTCTTTCTTCTCTGCTTCCTTCCTTTATCATCTGTTTGAGTTAAAGGACAATTTCTGTTAAAAAAAAAAAAAAAAAAAAATTCTTGCTATCTTCTGAAGTTTTTTCTGTCCGTTTAATTTAAAGAATGTTTTCTGGCATGTGTGTCTCTCTGAGTGTGTGTGCTAATTGTTTTTTTCTGCTTAGTTGATAAATATGTCTCAAAAGCAAGAAGGGAAACCTCTTGATTTCAAGAAGTGTGAACAGTGTGGGAAGATGATGTCCCTAAGTGATTCACACACTTTGTGTGTATTGCTTGGAGTCTCTTCATCTTCAAGAGTCTTGCGCCATGTGCCATGGTTTTAACCAAAGGGCTCTGATGGAGCGCAAAAACAAACTTATTTTAAAGGGACTGCTGAAAACTCCTTTCTCTAGAGCTATTTGTACTGAATCCACTTCCAAATCTAACGAATCTGTAAAATCTGATAAACCACTAAAACATTCCTCTTCGGCGCTGAAGTCTTCCTCAGAGCTGAAGCAAAAAGCTCCTAGAGAACCCTCGGAGCAGGCACTCGTTTCTTGATCCAAGAGTTGCTGGAGCAGCTGGAACCCTTGGCTCCAACCTCTTCAGCTCCCACTGAATTTAGATATTGCAACCCTTCCCCATTCATTGGAATCGATACCTTCTCGGTTCCCATCTCCCTTTCTGGCAAAGTCAAGGTCTCCAACCCTTTCTACTTGGTCTACCAGGTGTTTTTCCAATGATGATGTGGGTAGGGTAGTGCAGAGGCTGCTAAAGACACCAGCTGTGGCCAAGTTGTTATTGGATCCGAACCCAAAGGAATTGGATCAGACACAGTTCTCCCCTTCAACTCCTGCACCTCCTCTGATCTGTCCCCTGGTTTCAAAGCCGGAAGATCCAGATGTCCAGCTTGTGGTTGTTTCAGATCCAGGACTTGTAGGTTTCTCTGATCCGATGTCTGCCCTGAACATTTCTGCCCAGGAGACCTCTAGAAGCCAACACTCTCTGGTTGTGTCCACAGAGATGGTTCAGATCTTTCCGGATCTGACCCTGCCTCTGGGGGCTTCAGCGCGGGTGAGTTTGGCTCCTACTTCTGCCTCAGAGCTTCTGTCTCTTGTGCCCAAATTTCCTTCTGCCCCGTCAATCTTTTTGTCAGATCCTGGGCGTTATTCGGAGCAGGAGCAGACTGCCTTTGAGGTAATGAGGAGGATTTTGACTACACCCCATACTAAGACGCAGTCTATCTCGGATCTTCCTCCCAGCTCTGTGGCGGTATCTTTGCCTTCTCACTTACCGTCTCCACAGTACTGCAGAGACCCCAGGCCTCAGGATGTCCAACAGTGGACAACCCCCCCTTCTGAATCTTCCCCAGACCACTCCAATGAGGAGGTCCCTTGGAAGAGGACTTGCAAGAGGAAGCATCTCTACTCCCCAGAGGAGTCGATTGCATCCGATACTGATCTCGATGAGGCAGAAGGGTCCCCATGGTCTGTTCCAGAAGATGTCTGTTTTGGAGACATCCTGGAAATTTTAAAGCGGAGAGGTGACTGGCAGTCCACATCCCCTTCAGCTGAGGAGTCAGTATACCTGAAGGCTTTTGGGTGTCTCCCTCAACCTGTTTGGTGTCACTTCCTTCCGATGAGTTTATTGAGTTAATCTCTCGGAAGGCTTGGGAGACCCCAGATTCCTTAGAGTTAACTCCAAGGAGGTCAAATAAGTACATTACTGCCCCAAGGACAAGCCATTCTTAAGTAAAAGTATAACAGTTGATGCCATGGTCATGGGGGTGGCCACTAAAAAGGAACTATCTGAGACCAGTTCCTCTAGCCATTCTCTGAATAAAGATTCCAGGACCATCGGTAGTATGACAAGCATGTCTTTTTGTCAGTGACCTTTGCCTTACGGTTGCTGAACTACTTCACCCACTTTACCAGATTACAGAGGGATTTGTTGAAGGAACTTTCAGACTCCCTCCAAGGAGCTGTAGCTGATGCGGCAGTAGATAAAGTCACTGCTCAGCTTGCCACCCTCAGTTCAGTCATCTCTAAATACAAATGAATTAGTTAACAGACAGACCTTATATACATACATGTTCACATCTCAACATCTAACTACAAAATGGCAGTCAGGCTCGCACATGTTCAGTATTTATACTCTTGTGTAAGTCATTGGTTAGCTTCTTAAAGGTATATACACACATATTGATCTGCATCCTCCCTCTTAAAAAGATTGCCCTTTATGCAAAACAATTTTAGAGCAAGACATGCATTACTGTGTACATCAGGAACAAAACACAATGTTTATGTTCAAGTTGCTTCATATCTGCTACAGGGTTTAGAGATTCAACCATATCTCATAAAATAACAGGACTAAATTTAGCAAAAGGGACAGTCTGCGGTACACAACTCATATCAGGAACTTCTGGAATCGTCATAGGAACAGGAATGTCCTCTGGAACTTCCTCTGAGATTAGAACACCGGACAACTCACTCTGAGATAGAGTCTTTCTCACAGGCTATCTGCTGTGGTATAGGCTTGGACACCGGTCTAAAATGTTTCAGATTCCACCTAAAAATTCCTCCTCCTGTTTTCACAATGTGCAATCTCGGCTCTGGACAAATATTCTTCATGACACCAATCGTTCATAACCTTTGGACATTTGCATTCTTACCACTTCTCCCTCTCATAATGGGTTGAATGGTTTGCTGGTCTTATCATAATAGGACTTCTGAGTTAGGCACTTTTTCAACAGACTGACTTTTTACTGGTCTGTTGTTCTTGACAGTGGAACCAACAATTGACTACTGATTGGTAATGTTGTTTGGAGTTTTCTCAACAGAAGTCTCTGAGCAAGTGAAAAAAGATGTTTATCACATGGAACATTTCTGAGATTCAAGAAAACATCAGTATTATCTTGTTTTGCCATCTCGAGTAACTGTTTTGCACTTTACACTGCCCGTTCTGCCAAACCATTTGACTGAGGGTACTCTGGACTACTTGTGACATGGGTAAAGTCCCATTCTTCTGCAAATCTATTGAACTGTTGGCTTATAAACTGCATTCCATTGTCAGAAATGACTGTGCAGACTACCATGTACTGCATAATGACATTTCATCTTAGCAATGACTGTACTGGATGCTAGGTTAGGAAGCAAGTAATTCTCGAGCCAGTTGGTGTAAGAGTCTACTAACACCAAATAATGTTGACCATTCCACTCAAAGATGTCTGTGGCTACTATCGACCAAGGTAGTTCCGGAATCTGGTTAAGATGAAGTGGTTCTTTCTGTTGATGTGGCTTTGTGCTATTGCACACACAACAAGACAATAGTGCTGTCTCAATGTACTGTGAGACAGAAGGCCAAAATACTAGTCCTCTCGCTATTCTTTTGGTAGATTCAATTCCTGGGTGACCACAATGCAAGATAGTAATGTACTCAGATTGCAAGGACTTGGGAACTACTACTTTCAGACCTTTCATAATGATACCTTTGTCAAACAGTAACCCATCTCTGTATGGAAAATCAGGTTGCACTTCTTGAGGTAAACTGGATTGCTTTGATGGCCATCTATGATTGAGGAAGTGGTTGAGCCTCTGTAAAACTGGATCTGTGGCTGTGTGATCTCCCAGCTCATTAAGGCATGTGGAAGAAATTTTTTTTCACTTCCATGACTTTAAAATCACCAGTCGAATGAGAACCTTGATTTTCACTATGTTCAGTGGTATTTCTTGGCAATCTGGATAATGTATCAGCAAGATAAAGAAGTTTGCCTTTCTTGTAGACAAGATTGAAATTGTACTTTTGTAATCTCAGCATTATAAGTTGCAGTCTGGCTGGAGCTGAATGCATTGGCTTTCTCAGAATAGTGACTGCTTGTTGGTGGTCTGTTTCGATCTGGATAGGTCTACCATAAACATAATCACGGAACTTGGAACATGCAAACACAATTGCCAAAAGCTCTTTCTCAATCTGGGCATACTGCATCTCAGTTTGGGTAAGAGTTCTCGATGCATAGGCAATAGGTTGATCCTCTTGTAGAATGACTACACTAAGACCAAATTTCGAAGCATCACAGGAAAGTATAACTGGTTTAATTCTCTGACTCAGGACATCAAATGCTCTTTGGTGTTGCTCTAACCAAGACCAGGATATGTCTTTGTGTCAACTGTTTGAGTGGTGCTGAAATTTGGCTCAAGTCTGGAATGAACTTGCCTAGGTAGTTGACCATGCCAAGAAAATATTGCAGGGTTTGAACATTGTCTGTAGCTGGCACCTCGAGAATGGCTGCTTGCTTTGAAGGGTCTGGTCATAGGCCTGTACCTGTAAATAAATGACCAACATAAGGAACTTTTCGTAGCCTTAATTTGCATTTGTGTGGGTTGAGCTTAAGATTCACTTGACTTGGCCTTTCTAGAACTTTTTATGAGGTTTCTGTCATGTTCTGCTTCATCAGGACTGCCTACTAATATGACGTCTACTACGATAGCACAAGGATACCAAGAAAAAGTTTGCTCTATTGCATGTTGAAAGACTTCACTTGCAGAATTTTCCGAAATGGCATTCTCAAAGATCTGTACCTTTCAAATGGAGTACTAAAGAATTTGCCAGAATGAACTCTCTCCATCTAAGACAGAAAAAGTACTAGCATTTAGCATTAAGGCTGCAACTTTTTCTACTTTGCGCATTGGATAATGTGGTCTTTTTAATGCTTAGTTCAAATCTCATGGATCAATACATATTCTGATGTCGTCTGAGCTTTCCTTATGAGCTGCCACCATGGAAGATCCCCATTCTGTTGGAGTTTACACTGGACAAATCACACATTGTCACACTACTTTATCTAACTCTGCTTTGACTCTGTCCTGCATGGCTATTGGAACTTTTCATGCTGGCCTGATAACTGGACTAACCTCTGGGTCTAACTTCATGGAATACACATGTGGAAGGTTGCGTAGTTTGTCTTAGAAAACATCAGCATAGGTAGAAAAAATGTGCTGGGCAAAATTATAGTGGTCTTTTAAGCTATATTGGTGAACTTTCTTATTAAATGAAAGTAGTCCCATTTTCAGAGAGTCTCTGAGCCCTGATAATGACGGGACGTGCCTCATGACCACATAAAATAAGTCATAGCTTCTCCCAGCAGAGTAACATGAAAGTACTACTGAGCCTTCAGTTTGAATTTCTTCACCTCCATAAGCAACAAGCTTCGCGCACCTTGCCAAATCAAGCCTTTCACCTTTACACACACTAGCAAATGTTTCTGCGGACATAACATTGCACTTGGAGCCTGTATCAGCTTTGAGCTCTGTGGGTTTGCCGTTTATTCGAACAGTACAAAATACTTCATTCTTGGCCGTTAAATCTACTGCATTGACTATTCCATGAAGCACTGACACACCATCAGCATAAAGAGTGGGTGGCAATCCTACCCCATAGCTTTCTAATTGATCAACTTGTTTCTTCAAATGTTCCCTTTTAATAAAAGAATGTGGGCCTTTTGATGTACAAAATCTTTTGAAGTAATTCCATTTATTACATTTGTGGCATTGTTGACCTAAAGCTAAACACTTTTCCCTTTTAGATTCATGATTACCTCCCTAGTTACGACAGTTGGCAATGAAACTAGATTGGGGCCCATGCTTTGAATTTGATGACTCTCACTTATGCTTCACTGAGACTGTACAAACTTTGAAATGTGCTATAAAGTTCAGGAGTTTACAAGTAGGTGCTGCAGGGGTTACAGCTGTCATGTGCTTGGGCTTGTTTCTATTATTTTGCTGTATACCTTCAACACGAACTTTATAACTGTGCCTTCTACAGCTGTTCTCATTTGTAAGCATATTTGTGTACTTTTCTGTGAGTTTGTATATCGGACAAATCTCAATGGCCTTATTCAAAGTTAAACCACTGTCACGAAGCAAAATCTTCCTCACAGCATCATCTTTTATATACCACACACAAGTCTGTCCTTTATCAACTCATCCCTTAAATCACCAAATCTGTACGTTTTAGCCTTATTTCTCAGGTCAGTTTTATATGCTGCAAAAGTTTTACCAAGCTTTTGATCCCTTGTTTAAAATAAGTGCCTTTCCATTGTAACATTTGTCTGGGGGTTGCACATTTTTCTAAATTTACATTTCAAGCACTCAAGGTTTTCCCTTGCCTCAGCTGGTACAACAATATGATGGTTTTACCCCTCTCCAGCATAAATAGCAGGTGCATACACAAATTAATTTTCTCTTTCTATAGCTTCTGAGCCAGCTAAATTAAGCAGAATAAGAGTGTCTTTATCAGAAAATGCAGCCTGTATGAAAATATCTTACTCTTGCTCACTCTCCAGTTCTTAGCAATATTACAGTCACACACAAGTGCAATGGGTTTTTGAAATCCATCTGCCATACCCACAAAGTATACACAAACACACTGAAAATATGGCCTTTGTAATTATGTGCGAACAAACTGTTCAGTAAGCTTGCAACAACATTCAAATACACAATAAACTCTCCAAAATACTTCACGAGATATGCCTTGCAATGGCTGTACTTTGCTAAATATACCCTGTAATGGCTGTACTTTTTGAAATATGCCTTGTAATGGTTGTACTTTGTGAAATAGCTTTACTTTAACACTACACAAACATGCAAACACTTTATACACTTCTGAAAAATAAATATGCTTTACAAAAATGCAGTCGTTCACCCTTATTTTATTTGTTTTATGCAATTCGAACTTTATTTCAAACATTTTCCATAGTAATTTGAATATTTTTATCAATAGCGTACATGTCGGTTTATGCGAATATTGTTTGGAATGCTATGTATGCCTCATTTCATATTGTACAAAAAAATTGTGCTGAGCAAGTTGTAATACCTGAAATTTGTTTCTGACCTGTTTTGCGAAGTTTGTACATTTTTTGGATGATCCATTCATCTGTATTCCACCAGCATCTGGACAAGTGCCTTTAAATTGTTTTCGCTAGCTTCATGCCCTTTTCTGGTACCTGTCCTTTTAGATATGCCACTTCTGACACCACGTCCTTCAGACATGCCACTTCTGACACCATGCCGCTTGTTTGTCTGTAATACGAAGGCTTGGGGTTTGTTTAGATGCTTTAATATATAGAAACACATCAGGATGGATAGCAGCATCTCTAAGTATGAACAAACTAGTTAACAGACAGACCTTACATACATAAATGTTTACATCTCAACAGCTAATTACAAAATGGCTTTCAGGCTCGCACCTGCTCAGTATTTATACACTTGGGCAAGCCCTTGGATAGCTTCTTAAAGGTGTATACACACATATTGATCTACAGGCCTAAAGTAAAAGAAACACTTACTGGTATGAACAGGAAGGCAAGGCCTTGTCTGCCATTGGAGTACATTTTTCCACACCTACCAAACCCTTTCCCAAAGGTCAGAGAGGTAGTGGGAAGATGTGGTTCAGAAAGTTACAAAAGTCTTTCCAAGACACACAGGGTGAAAGTTCCCCTAGAGGCAGAGGGGGAACAATAATGGAAGACACCGCCCTCATGGTAGGGGAGCCCTGCAGAATCAGTGCTCTGGAGAATCTTTCTTTGGTAGGCCCTTTCAGTGCTCCCAAAGGGGTTGCCTGATTGCTTGCCTCTGGAGGCAGTCTGGAAGAAATTGTATCTGCACCATGAAACCTGGGAAAAGATAAATGACAAATGGGTGCAGGGCAGAATATCCAGGGGATAAATTATTCCCTTCTCCTTCCCCACTCCTGCAAACAACAGTTCCAGGTGTTCCAGCCAGTTCGAAGGAAGAAGCAACATTAGAAATTCAAAAGTTGCTAAGAAAATGAGTCATCCAGGCAGTGCCTGCAGACCAGAGAGAATCCGGAACTTACTCAAGGTTATTTTTAGTTCCAAAGAAAACGGGACTGGAGACCCATCTTGGATCTCAGCTGTCTGAACAAATCTGTGAAAAAGACCAAGTTCTGGATGGTGACACTGCAGTCCGATACTTCCATTCCTGGAAAAAGACAATTGGATGTCCTCTGTAGACCTTTAGGATGTGTACTACCACATATGAATGGAAAGGCAATCCAGAAGGAACTTGCACTTCTGGCTAGGAGCCAGCCACTTCCAATTTTGAGCTGTACACTTTGGTCTCACTACAGCCCCTAGAGTGTTCACCAAATGCATGGCAGTAGTGGCGGCATACCTGAGATGCAGAGGATTCCGGGTGTTTCCGTATCTGGACGACTGGCTGATAACCACCCCGATCAGGTATTTTCTGCTACAGGCCAGAGACTGTACTCTACAACTCTGTTCCTCACTAGGTATTACCATAAATTAAGAAAAATCTGCTCTAGAGCCATGTCAGAGCTTGGTCTTCATAGGAGCAGAGATAAACACAACTACAATGATAGCAAAACTTCCACAAGACAGAGTAGACAATCTTTGCCTTTATGTAAGATTGTTAATCAGGAAGAAATGAGCTTCTGACAAACTAGTTCTCCAAGCAATGGGAAAAATGGCTGCTTCAATTGTTCTCATTCCCCTAGCTGGTCTCCACATGTGAATACTTCAGTGGTTACTTTCAACATAATGGTCAATTCTAGAACAACTTATGATGCACAAAAATCAGGATAACCAATTCCTGAAAAAAGGATCTCCAGTGGTGGATTTACTCTCCTCTGGTATCTCAAGGCTGTCACTTTATCCCCAAGCCACAGTGACCATGGACGCTTCCCAGATAGGGTTGGTGGGGCATTATCTTGGGAAGACAGTTCAAGGCATCTGGCAACAACATGATGCTCATTTGCACATAAATGTCCTGGAGATGGAGGCAGTGTTTTTGGCGTTGCAAGTATTTCAGGACTCCCTCCCTCTAGGAATGATAGCAATCCAATCAGACAACATGTCTGTGGTCTGGTACATAAACAGAGCGGGACCAGATCTTACCCCCTTTGTCGAGAAGCTGTGAGGGTGTGGCAATGGTTAATGACTTCCAACTGCTTTCTGAGAGCAACGCACATTCCGGGAAAACCAATGTAATTGCAGACAAATTAAGCAGACATTTTATGGCTGGATGAGTGGTCTCTCCATCAGAAAGTTGTGGAAGAGGTCTTCCAAAAATGTGGCCAGCCTTGCTCTGACCTCTTTACATCGCCCACTAATGCCAGATACAGCAACTATTTTGCCCTGATCCCTCCTGCGGGGGAGTTACCAAGGGATGCATTTTTTTTACAATTGGCCCAGGGACTTTTTTATGCTTTTCCACCAATTCCTCTAATTCCAAATTTGTTGCAGAAAGAAAGTCTTTTGGAGATGACAGTAATCCTAATTGCTCCCTGATGGCCTTGACACATTTGGTTCCCCTTCCTTCAGCCTCATGTATGGGATGAACAATGGATTCTGGACTCTGCTGCTGACCTTCTGACTCACCCATGAGGGATGGTTCATCCCAGTCTGGACAGTCTCAAACTGACAGCTTGGTTGCTCCAGTTCCCTTGATTGCCAGGTTTCCTCTCCTTTTGTCTCCAGTAAAACATATTTTATCTTCCCATAAATCATCTACACGTAAATGGTACAGAGGTAAATGGAAAAGATTTGTTTCATCGGCCTGCAATAACCAAATGGATCCCTTTACTGCACCCATATATTCTATTCTAGAATTTTTGATGAAACGTTTTAATGAGGGTGCTGCTACAGCCACTGTTAGAGTTCAGTTGGCAGCAATTTCAAATGTTCATATAGGAGAAAATGGTTCTGGAATCATGTCAAATGGACTTTGTAAGACATTCTTGAAAGGAAGTTCAGTGATAAGACCCCCATACAAAAACCCGGCACCAGCTTGGGATCTGAATTTTGTTTTGTCAAACATTGTCTGTCCTCCCTTCAAACCATCTGCTACCTGTGAATTGAAGTATCTCTCCTGGAAAACACTCCTCTTGGTAGCTATTACTTCTATTACAAGGAGAGTTTTGGAATTACAAGCTTTATCTGCCAAACAACCATACCTAGTATTTCATAAGGACAAAGTTTCTTTATGCACCAATCCCTCATTCCTACCCAAAGTTGTGTCAGAAAGTAACCTCAGTCAATCTATTGAGCAACTAGTTTTTCCCAAACTTCCAAAATAAATGGGAATATTCATCGCATCTTCTGGACATTCATAGACTATTACGTTTCTAGTTACACAGGACTTCAGGAATCAGAAAATCAGATCAGCTATTTATTTGTTATTCTGATATTAGAAAAGACCTACCAGTGTCCAAAGTTAACTTGTCTAAATGGCTTTCGCAATGTATATCCTTCATCTACTAAGAACAAAACTCTCGCTACCCCTGTTAAAGCTCATTCCACTAGATTAGTAGCTACTTCTGCAGCCTTTCAAGCTAGGTTACCTTTAGATAATATCTGTGCTGCAGCAACATGGGGAAAGGCTCATACCTTTATTACTCATTAAAAAGTGGATTTGGCCTGTAGGAGTAGAGCGTCTTTTGGTTCTGTGGTTTTGAAGAATATTCTCACATGAGCTACCCAAGAATCAGGCAACTTGGGATACAGTCCCATCGGTGAGAATAAAGGCGAGATTGACAACATCACATAAAGAAGTTATGTACTTACCATAACATTCCATTTGTGTTGTCTATCTTGATCTTTATTCTCACAACCCACCCTCCATAACCCCTGCCTATACTCCTGGGAGACTCAGTAGCATAAATTGGGTATTATAGGACTCTATAGTCTCAGAGACAATTTATATCTGTTAATCTATGGAAGCAGTTACCTCTATTTGACTTGTCAAGGGTAAATAAGATCTGAGGAAGTTAGGGAATTGCATTATGGGTAAGGGAGAATGCCCACAAGCTTTGCTGAAGGCCTTGAGCTTTTGTAAAAGGCCGAGACGGATCCAATGGATTGGATCTGACTCATCAATGAGAATAACGGTCGAGATAGACAACACACAATGAACGTTATGGTAAGTACATAACAACTTTTTTTTTTTCACAGACTGTTAAGGAGTAAGGGTTGCAGGTAGGCATGACTCTGCTAGGAGGAGAAGGTGTAGGATTTAAGCTTAGATTATAAGGCTAATGGTGGTGGGACCCCCACTCCTTTCCCTAATATCAGTTGAGAAATTCCTTTTTCCCCTTGGTGGGTAGCAAAACATAGAATTCATACCATGGGGAAGACAGGTCTGTGAAGTAGGTGTTAATATGCATCCTGTATACCAGGTACATGTAGAGTTCAGTACCTCACAAGAGTGTCCATATGTGTTTGCGTGTTTCATGATTTATTATTGTCAACACACTGACTGCAAGGTACATGTTTACACATAGGATATGCAATGTTCAGTACTGACATGGAGGAGCACATGGTATGCTGTATATGCTTGTTCTAAAAGGTAGCTGTTCCTGGGCCTCAGCCTCCCCTAGTCCTTATTGTACCATCAGAGACACCTGATGCAGGCAGCAGTTAAGGCCATCAGACTCAGGGTGTGTGTACATGCAGAGGTCTGTTTGATTCCATGTAGGGAGTGGCTGATACCTAGTCACACTCTGGGGAGACATTTTAGTCTCAATCCAGCTGCATGAGTGTTTCTGTTCAGACTGCAGATGTGCAATTTGTACACAGAAGTGAGATGTAGGGGCATGGTCATTGCACTGTGCTTCTCAGCCAACATGGAGTAATTTCCTGGTCCCTCACTGGAGCAGTATTCTTCTATTTTTACTTTCCTGTGTCTTCGGACTCTGGGAAAGAGAAGGAATGATTGATGTAGTAGGAGATGAGGGCTTATAGGTCATGGGGAGAGGGAAGGGGCTAAAAAGCATTAAATATTGGTGCTGTCAGATACGAGCCATCTGTGGTAACAGCAGTTACTCAGCATCAGATTTGAAATATTGTGAGAGCATTTGTTAGTCATTCCATTTTTCTCCTGTCTTTATAGCTTTCTTTCCTTAACATTAGCTGTATATTTTGTAGCACGCATACGTTTGTCATACCTGGGATGGAAGAAGGCCTAATGAGGTTATCTGCTGTATGTAAATAACTTGGTTACTCCCAATATGCATTGTAGACAATGCCATCTGCATCATATACTAGTAGGCAGTTGATAATTTAGAACCCTTTCCTGTTCAACCTATTACCAGTGAAGTGCATTGTAACTATTTGAGTGCAGTGTGTTGAACTTAGGACTGTCAGCAGATAAACCCCGTGGAGTACTTGCATGGAGATTTCTTGTTCATTGGGTTATTTTGGTGTGGATGAAAGACGTTTCTCACATTGAATATACAGGTGACAGATCTGAGACTGCAATCCTTTGTGCACTTATTTAAGATATGCATACTCTTTCACCTTTAGGCCTCTGGAATGTTTTGGAGGTTAGCGGTCAGAATTCAGCACTAGCCTTGATTGCAAGTGGGATGGGCTGATCCCATGTCTCACAGGGTGTGATGTCCGCATGGTATATTCGACAGCTGGTGGCCAACATAGCTCTACCTACTGTGTCTTGATTGAAGAGTTCTTCACTTAAGACATAGGCAAACATACATTTAAATAGAAAAACATGCTCACAGTTACAAACATTATACATAACATATATTCTTCTATGTAATTATCATCAGTCCAGCATTACATAAATTGCTTAATTCCTGCCTTCCCTTAGACTCACTCCTCCAAAACATCATTTTGCATATATTGTTCCCACTATTTCTGTTTCTATGTAATTTGTTCCTACCCTTTCTTTAAAGATCCCACTTCCATTATCTCTGTTACAATGTTCACTGATTCAAATACAGTTGGTTTAGACTTTGATTTCTCTTTTATAGTAATTGCTTTTTTTGGTATCCACCAGAATTAAACTTAACAAGGCCTTACTATGTCTAGGCATTTCAGATCCTGTATTCCAGCTCAAAGTAATAATTACCTTAGTTACACCCATTTGCTAACCCAGTTTTTCTGACAGAGTAGGGAATTATTAAAGTCTGACAATTCATTACACTCCCAAGTTACCTCTTTCTTTCACATCACACCTCCAAAATTTGTCACTACCTGATGAATAATTCTTTGGAGCCTGCTGGGGATATAAATATATCTATGCAAACACTTTGAAGCAAAAATCCTAAATCTCCTAGACTTTGTTGCTTATGTGGGAGCATCTTCCCATTGTTTCCTTGTGAATTGCTTAGCCAATCTCTCTTACCAATCATTTCTAACTTCCTTTGATTGATACCTATAGTTATCATACAATATTTTACATGTCCTACTAATTATCCTTTTAACAGCAACTTATGTTCCAGATTTAACTAAAAACTCTAGCAGGTTTTTAACTTAGGGTTTCCCTGTCCCTTTTTCTTTGGCTGTGCTCTGTCAGTCCCTAATAGGGAAGGCAGTCACTAGCCTGCAGCCCAAATTTCTTCTTGGCCTCTTCCAATTCTATTACCTTTCCTTCTCTAGTTATTTGCTGCCAGTACCCTTGTTCCTTTGCTAATTCCAGACCCTCTTGCCTAGTCTCTGTATCCCTAATTGCAGTCATCCCTATCAGCCGAATCTATTTCTCCATTCTTGTGCTGGCATAATTCTTAGAATACTTTCTGCTACTTTATGAATAAAAATATAAATATATTATTATTCTCCTTAAGGATCTGTATCCAAAATCTCATTTTCTCCTTATTTATTGAATTTTCTCTCTGCTTCATCGTCATCCCTTTCCACTTTAAATTATAGCTTTCTGCTTGTGTTGTGTGTATGAGCTTTAACTGTGTAATTCTAAAATATCTCTTCAAATCAGGTAATCCTAAATCACCTTGTTCTATTGGAAGGATTAATTTATCCCACTTTACCGTTGCCCTTTTCCCCTCCTAAAAGCAAGCCTTCAATTCTTTATTAATTACTATCCGTAACTTCTTCTGTGGTTGACAAAAAAAAATAAGCCTGACCTGTATGTGAAACTAAAGGGACTAAAAACGTTTTCACTGCTTTTTTCTTGCTGTCCATAAACAAGAGCTATTAGATCTGAAGTAGTTTACTTCATTTGGTCTTCAACCTGTGGGATACCGGATCCGTATCGGATCCGAGCTGGCAATTTCACTAGCATCTGCTCCGAGCTCCAAGCTCCTCCCCTTACCCATAACACACCTCCACTACCTTTCAACTCCCAGATCTCGTTTGCTGTGGCTTGCTTGAAGCATCGTGATCTCCTGAGCTCCGAGTAGTGAATGGGTTTTCTGCTTTTAAGCAGCTTTTTTCTCTAAAATTCTTGTATGTATAAGTGTTTAGTGTAGGTTCCCTCTCCTCCCCTTGCTGGTGCGTTGTGTAATAGAACCTTTATTGTAGTTTAGAGTTAGTGTGCATTGCTCCCCCCCCCCCCAGTGCTCTGTGTGACTTGAGTGTGTGGTGAGTGGTCTGAGTGGAAAAACAGGTAAATTTTTTTCTCTCCTTTTTCCTTCTCTAGTGTGAGTGGCTTGGACAGAGACAAGGCTGATAAGCCTGCTTTCAAAAGGTGCACTGAGTGTGGCCATAAATTGCCTCCTGCAGATGGCCACACTCTTTGTGTGATGTGTTTGGGTGATGCCCATCTGAATAGGGATTGCTCTATTTGCGCGGGTTTTAACCTGTACGCTATCAAGAACAGGAAGGCTAAGTTGGCCCTAAAAGACCTTCTTCCCACTTCTGAGGTGGTTGCCTCATCCTCTGCTTCGGTCACAGCGGCTGCTGTGGCCATTGCCTTTGCTTCTTCTCCTTCCCAGGCTAGGACTCAACCTCCCATTTCTAAGCCTGTGGAAATGGAGCGGAAAAAGGGCAGAGAAAAGGAAAGAGAGCAAAAATCTCATAAGCCTGAGAAACGTAACAGGTCTCCGGACCTTCCTTCTCCTGCCAAAAGACAGCCTAGGATCCGTGACTCCCCTCGGCTCCGATCTCTGAGATTTTCCCAGGAGCTGGAGGAGACACGTTCTCCATTTAGGGCCTCAGTTCCTCGACCCGCCAGGTCAGAGTCTGTGGCCTCGTCAAGATCCATGCATAACTTATCGGAAGTTGACATAGATAAAATGATGAGGTTCATTCGTACTCGGATCCAGATGGGGGTCTTGCCAGCCCGCTCTCCCTCTGGAGGGTGGAGCTTGCTTCCTTTTTTCACACCGATTTCTCCTTCTCCGATCCGTCCACCGGGTTCGGAGTACTCAAATCCGAGGATGGCCTTAGTCGGGGGCGTCGGCTCTTGTCTATGAATCCCATAATTTTACTAGAGGGACAGTCCGTGCCCGAGGAGCCCCTGAGGAACAAGTGGCTTGCGAGTTCTCCCTGGAGAGCCCCACGGGAGACGTGCCTCGCAAGCATACGTGTAAGAGGAGGCACTTGGACTCCCCCAAGTCCCTCACCGAGGACACGGATATGGATGATGGGAAGGTACCCCACATCACCACCCGAGGATGTCTCCTTTGGAGACATCATGGAAATCCTTCGCCAATGGTGAGGTTGGTCTACCCCCAAACCTTCTTCTTATGAGTCCGTCTTCCTGGAGGCTTTTGTTTCGGCATGGGCCCATTTACTTCCTGGGTGTCCCCTCCCGCAGATCCCCTGGTGTACCTGGTCACCTCGCGGGCTTGGAAGGAACCGGACACTGTAGAACCAATCCCTAAACTTCCTGATAAGATCTTGAGTCCACCATTAGATAGACCAGCGTGGAACAAGGGCTTCCCCATAGATGTTATGGTGGTAGCAGCAGCCACAAAGAAGGAACTAGCACAAGAGAGTTCCTCGGTTCATCCCCATGACTGAGAGTCACAGATGATGGACCATTTAGGGAAGCAGGTTTATGCATCGGCAACCTTTCCCATTAGGGCGCTGAACTACCTGGCCCACGTTATGAGACTCCAGCATGACCTGGTCAAGGAGCTGGCTGAGTCTCCCCTTAAGTCCATGTCGCAGGAGGACAGGGACTCGTTCTCTGCGAGGATGGCCACTTTGAAAGCAGTCTCCAACATGTCCATGCGACTCCTCTCACATGCTACTGAAGGAGCAACTAGGGCAGCTGGGTCTGGTTTGTCCATAAGGCGCAACACCTGGCTCAGGCTATGTCAGTTTTCAGAAACTTTTAAGGTGTCTTTTGCCAACGCCCCTTATGACAGCTCTACTCTTTTTGGTAAGACTGTCAAAGAGACTTTAGTTCAGAGTGAGAAGGATGTGAAGACACTGTATGCCGTCGGAATCTGCTTCTCGAACCCTCAAAGATTCTTTTCCTGGAATCAGAGAGGGCAAAAGATGTGGTTCTGGAAGTCACTGTATTCCTGGGACACTCGGGGCCCTTCTTCCCCCAGAGGCAGAGGAGGACAGGATAGACGCCGGCCCAGAGGCAGAGGGGGTACAAGGAATTTTGGGTCTCGAAAACCTTTTTCGAACAGACTTGGACAGCAAGCCTGAGGGATTGCCCAACTGCTCTACTCTGGAGGCAGTCAGGGGACGATTGTCATTGCACCTGGCGGCATGGGAGTCCATAACATCAGACTGCTGGGTGCTTCAGATCATATCCAGACGATACTCTATCCCTTTGTGGTTCCTCCCAAACTTCCCAAACACCTCCTGGACATACCACCCACACAAAGGGAGGCAGCAGCACAGGAAATTTCCAAGCTGCTAGGAAAACGAGCCATCGAACCCGTCCCTCCAGATCAGTCCGGATCGGGCTTCTACTCCAGGTTTTTTTTGGTGCCAAAGAAAACGGGGGACTTAAGGCCCATTTTGGATCTATTTACCCTGAACCTGTCAGTTGCCAAAGAAAAATTCCAGATGGTCGCACTGCAGTCCATCATGCCGTACCTGCAAGAGAGCAACTGGATGCCTACCATCACATAAAGATGTACAGATGCTCCAGGAGGTTTCTTCGCTTCCAGCTAGGAGTCAATCATTACCAGTTTCGAGCCCTACCCTTTGGTCTCACCACAGCCCCTTGGGTGTTCACCAAAGTGATGGCGGTAGTAGAGGCTCAGCTGAGGCTTCAGGGGATTCAGGTCTATCCATACCTGGATGATTGGCTCCTCACTGCTCCCACCAGGCGTCTACTTTCTGAAACCAGGGATTATTTCTTAAAGCTTGCTCTGCATTTGGGGATCACAATCATCGCATACAAATCCCTTCTAAATCCTGAGCAGGTGATAGACTACATTGGGGCAAGGATAGACACCTTACAGTGCAAAACCTTCCTGACCACAGAGAGAGTACAAAACCTGAGGATGCATGTCTCTGTGATCTACCATTCTCATCTTCCATCGGCAGAATCAGTGTTGAGGGCCTTAGTTTCAGTGGCAGTGACCATAACGCTTTTTCCGTCTGCCTTGTTACATATGAGAGCACTACAGTGAACACTAGCTGTACAGTGGTCCCTGTTGGAACTTCCATTATCGTATCCAATACACCTCAGTCGAATCTGTCGGTCATCCTTTCTGTGGTGGATGTGCTCTCCGGAGATCTTGGAGGGACGACCCTTTGTTTCAGCCCCTGTCTAAGCCACAGTAACCACGGATGCCTCCCAACTTGGGTGGGGGGGCGCATTGTTCAGGCAGGACAGTCCAAGACCTGTGGTCCCCTGTCGAGACCATCTTGCACATAAACGTTCTAGAGATGAGGGTGGTCCTTTTGGCGTTGCAGACCCTTCATGCCTTTCTTCCTCTGGAAACCATTGCAATTCAGTCAGACAACATGTCAGTGGTCTGGTACGTCAACAAATAGGGAGGGACCAGATCTTAGCCCTTTTTGTCACAAGGCCATGAGAGTGTGGGAATGGGCGATCTCCACCGGTTGCTTTCTCATAGCAACGCACATTCCGGGATGGTCCAACATTCTAGCGGACAGGTTAAGTCAGACTATTCTGATGCCTTACGAATGGTCTCTGAATCATTCAGTAGTGGAGCAGATCTTTCTGGAGTGGTGTCAGCCTTGCTGCGATCTCTTCGCATCTCCTTCCAACACAAAATGCAGTGAGTTTTTTGCTCTGAACCCCCTGCCTGAGGAGTCCCCCAGAAATGCTCTAGTCCATGCTTGGCCTCCCAGTCTTCTGTATGCTTACCCTCCAGTACCTCTTATTTTGAGGTTTCTACAGAAAGCTCATCGACTGGGTGATCCTCATTACCCCATTTTGGCTGGTTTCCCTTCCTTTGGTCTCATCTTCTGGCACCGCCCTGGATTTTGGATCCCATTCAGGATCTGATTTCACACCCATCGGGGGTTCCTTATCCGAACCTGGACAGTTTGAAGCTCACGGCTTGGCTGCTCCATTTCCCATGATTGCTAGGACTCGTGGATTATCCTCTTTAGTTAGGTCCATTCTGGTGGCTGCTCATAAGTCTTCAACCAGGAAGATTTTACCACAGCAAATGGAAACGTTTTTCATTTTGGGCTTCTCAAAGGGGTTTAGATCCTTTCATAGCTCCTATTTCTGCCATTCTTGACTTCCTAGCCAATATTTTTCAACAGGGAGCAAGCTCTTCTACTATCAAAGTTCATTTGGCTGCCATCTCTCATTTTCATGTGGGTGAGAATTCTGCCTCCCTGGCTCCTCCAGACTGTGTAAAGCCTTTATCAAAGGTACCTTTCTGTTACGCCCCCTGGTCAGGGATCCTGTTCCCCCGTGGAACCATTCTATGGTTCTTCAATCTTTGGTCGCTCAGCCTTTTGAACCTGGTGCAACCACAGATCTTAAATTCTTATCTTGGAAAACAGCATTCCTGGTATCACTTCTGCTTAAAGGGTTTCAGAACTGCAAGCTTTGTCCATTAAAGTTCCATATATGATTTTCCATAAAGATAGGGTTTCCCTTCGGACCAATCCGTCCTTTCTTCCTAAGTTTGCATCACAAGTAAACATCAATCAGACCATTAAATTACCTGTTTTCTTCCCAAACTTTGCTAACAAAATGGAATACAAACTCCACTTGTTGGTTGTTCATAGACAGTTACGATTTTATTTACACAGGACCAAAAACTTCCGCAAATCCGATCAGTTGCTTGTGTCCTCCTCTAAACCCTTTTTGGACAAATCTATCCCCAAGGTCACTATTGCTAGGTGGATTTCCTCGTGCATCCTTCAGGTCTATAAGGATAAAGGTATGTCTCCTCCGGGTCAGGTGAAAGGTCATTCCACTAGGTCCATAGCTACTTCTGCGGCCTTTTGGTCTAGAGTCTTACTGGATGATATTTGTTCTGCAGCTACTTGGCCCTCATCTCATACCTTTATTTCCTCACTACAAATTGGATTTGACTTTTAGAAGGAGAGCATCCTTTGGTTCTGCGGCGCTCCAAAATATCCTTCTATGAGGGCCACCCAGGAGTTTAGTAGCTGGGGACTCTGTTCCACAGGTTGAAGACCAAATGAAGTAACCTACTTCAGATAAAGAAATTATGTACTCACCATAACATTCCACTTCATTTGTCTTCAACCGTCCCTCCCTCCTTCCCCCTGACCTTGTCATATGAACAGCCTGAGGGCTGCAGTTGTAGATCATAAAATATTTTTAAGGTCGGGTTATCAGTATAAGGGTCAGCAAACTCGATCTGGGTGTTGGAAGGTAGTAGAGGTGTATTATGGGTAAGGGAAAGAGCTTGGAGCTCGGAGCAGATGCTAGTGAAATTGCCGGCTCGAATCCGATACAGATTCGGTATCCCACAGGTTGAAGACAAATGAAGTAGAACTACTCAGATGGAATGTTATGATGAGTACAGAACTTTTTTCTCAATTTTTATATTATCTTTTGTTTAGTCTTTTCCCACATATCCTTAGCTGTCAGGATCCTTTTTAACCCATATACCTAAATGCACCATTTTATTGTGTCCCCATAAACATGGGTATTACTGAACCAACTCGTATGTGTACATAGCTTACAGATCTAGCCTTTGTTTATCTTCATTAATTTTATATCCTGAAAAGACTTGAAGCTACTTCAGGTGAAAGAAGTGCTTCCTCTGTTCATATACAACTTGTCAGAGAGGAACCCTTCCACTTAAATCTATGTGCCTGATCCCTCATATATATCCTCCTGAATAATCTTATTATTGGGGAATGCATGTGCCCTACTCATTAAATTCCAGTTTACTCTGTTGAATGCTTTCTCTGCATCAAGACCCACCATCAACAGTGGTATTTTCCTACATTCTGCTTCCCTCTGGATCATCAATGTTCCGTTAATAATGTTAAATATTTTCCTCCACTCCACAAAACCACATTGATCCATATCTATCAATTTTGGCATTAACTTTGTAATTCTTTTAGCCATTATAGATATAAACACTTTATAATCATGGTTTAGTATTAAAATGGGCTTGTATGAAGCGGAGTCCAATGGATCTTTACCCTATTTAGGTATTACAGCTACCACTGCTTTCTTCCAGGATGTTGGTACTTCTCCTCCTCTTAAAATACTGTTAAACAACACTTTCCAGATCTTTATCAGTTTTTTCCTCTCCTAGCTTCCAAACATCTGTTCCTGGGGACTTCCTGTAGATTGGTTATACATCACAATTTTTTATCTCTGTCCTCCTATCCTAACCATTAGTAATTGAGCCTTATCTACCTCTAAACTTGGCGTATTTAATTCTTTAATAAACATTTTTATTTGTATCTTTTCATTTGATTTCTATATTTCTCGTCTTTTTCAGACTTTCATAGAATTTCCAGAATATTTCTAATACCTGTAAAGGATCTCTTGTTAACCTTCCTTGTTTTAGGCTCCCTAAGCTTGGTGACAGCCCTTTCTACTTTCTGTTGTTTGAGTCATTGTGCTAAAAGTTTGTGTGCTCTAGTGTTATCAAAAAACAGTTGCTTAACAGCAGTCTTTCTAAACTCGTGCATATTATCAAGTTAATCCCTTATTTTCTGCTTAGCATTCTGCAGTTGATCTCGTTTTTGTTCTGTGAGATTAATCCTATTTTGCAATACTGTAACATTTGTCAGTCCTTCTAAATAATTCTTGTTACTTCTTAAACATAGCTCCCTTTCATTTCCACCCAATTTTTAAACTCCACCTTAATTTTATCCCACTCCCTAGCTATATTTTCAGAAGAAATTTCTATCCTCTTTAATTGCTCCTGAATAAACTCCACTACTCATTCTTTAAATTCCTCTCATTTTAACAGATAGGTGGGAAAATGCCAGTGTCTCATTTTTATTTCATTACCCTATGTTTTTATTTTAGCTGTTATTAGTGTAGGATCTGACATTTGTATTGGGTGCGTATCAAGATCTTCAATTAAATGCACATGTTCTTGTGAAATGTGAATTCTGTCTAGCCTAGCCCAGTTTTTATGTCTTGGGGAATAATATGTAAATTCACTCTGAACGCCTATTATTGAATTCACATCTTCCATGCCAAATATCTTCAAACATCTTCCCTCCTTTGTTATACTTAACCTTCTGGGCCCCCCAGACACATCTTCACTGCTGCAAATCGCATTCTAGTCCCAACCTATAAATACTATTCTTTGCTGAAAACTTATTATTTCTCCTAGAATTTTCTTAAGCTCCATTGTAGCATTTTTATGTGAAATATACATGCCAATGTAATCCTCCTTCCTTGCCAGTAGCCCCTTAGCACTAAAAATCTGCCATTATCTGTTTTATCATCTTGTGTCACTATTGGAGCTCCTCTTGCAATTAATATAAGTACTCCTCTTTTCCTTTGTCTCAGGTTTTCCACAGAATAACCATCCTGAAAACCTTTCTTTATCAAATTCACATGTTCTGTTCTTTCTAAACATATCTCCTGTAACTTAGCTATTTGCGCTCTACATTTTTAATCTAGTTCATTACTCTTTTATTTTTTTTTTGCATTTATCTGTGAGACTGTTGACATTTAAAGACACTACAGAAAGCATCATTGCTTTCAAACATGATTATTCCCACATTTTATGTACAACACCTTTTTTGTTAAATGTCTAGTTCCAGGTTTTGGCAGGTTGAATTTTTATACAGTTGTTTCTTGTCAAATCTATTTGATCCTATGTCACATGTTAAAAAACGTTTTGTTTTATTGAAAGCCGTTAAAAAAACAAATACACCCCAATACCCCCCTAAAACCTATTAACTTAGTACTGACAGACAAAACTATGTACATTTTAAGTATTGAAGTTTTACCCTCCTAATAGGAACAGAAGTCCCAAACTGATGGCCACACTCATAGACTTGAGTTAACTTATAAGAAAAGTTATGCATGCTAAAATGCATGGTGCACCCTGTACGTCTACTAGGTGCTAATTGGTTTTGTTTTAGCTTAGCTTTATACCTCTCCCAGCTGGGAAAAGCCCTGAATGCTTTCAGAGAACTTTGTCTTAGCCAATTTCTCTTTTCCTCAGCCAATCACTCTACATCAGAATGTAGCCAGTTTTCTCTTTATCAGGTTGTCTCCGTGGAGATATGAGAACCAGACAGCCAGTTTCTCTTTATCAGATTGTTTCAATGGAAACATGAAGACCAGCTGCAGAACTGCTACTTAACCAACCTGTATTTGCTAGAAAAAAAGCCCACTAATATTCAATATTCTTTTTCAGTTACTTGCTCTGTCTTAAAACTTGTTTCCAAATCAATCTAAGGTCCTTAATCCAAACATTCCCCTATGCAAGAATGCAAAAATGAGAAAAAGTACATTAATTTTTCTCTTCTCATACTTTTTTAACCAGACTTTTTCTTTTACATTGCAGTGCCTACATTTCTTAAAGCTGAACAAGAAGAAAGAAAGAAGGGAAAAAGAAAATACAAAAAGAATAGCAGTACCTGTTTACACTTAAAAAAATAACTGAGAAATCTATATTTTATAGCATGTAAAGAAAACCACACACCACAAAAATAGTACCATTTAAGACGAATTCTTTACATATGTTAACTCTCTCCCTCCTCTTACACTCCACAAAGCACTTTTCTGAACATTAATGACATGATGTGTAAGGTGTATGTTTGAGTCCCCTACAAGTCCAACAAATTCTGAAAAAGTCCAATGTTTCCAGATTTTCTTATTTCACAAATGTAATTATTACATTGTAAAGTCACATTGTTACTGGTTTTATTTCTGTTCATCTCACAAATCTTGTCTCTGCTTCATTTCCAGTGTACTCTCGATTCTTCTAGTCACCTCTCGTATCCCCTTCCTTCTCTCCAACATTTTCATTTGAAACATTGGATAAAGTTTCACAGGTACAGTCTGTCTTTGGTTTTTATCATCAGAAGAAGAAGAAGCAGAAACTCCTCCTGTTACACAGTTTACTTTTTGTTGGACAATCTTTTGTATTTCCTCCCTTAGGATGTACTTCATCAAAAAAAGATGTTGTCGCTCCAGGGAAGAATACCTTGAGGACAGCTAAGTATAGCAGTTTGAATCTCACACCTGCATCTTGACATTCCCTGAATATTGGAAGAAATTTGCTCCTCTTCTGCCTGGTGTACAATGAGTAATCGCTCTCCACAAGCATTCTGCTGTCTCTCACTTTTAGTACTTTGTCCTTCTGCCACAGTTTTGTCAGAATCAACTCCTTCTGCTGGTAGGATTGCATCTTTACTATTAAAGGTCTAGGTTGCTTTCTCATAGCCAGGTTGGGGCATACACATGATATGCCCTTTCAACTAACAACTCTTGCTGTGGAATACCAGTCCAGCTGCTTATTTGTGCTTTCATAAAATTAATGCAGTCTGTTCCTTCCAGCTTCTTTGGTATAGCTGAAAATCTCAAGTTTTCCCTATGTGCTCTGTCCTCTAATTGTATTGTTTTTAAAGCATCTCTTCCTGAGCAGTCTCCTATTCAGCCAGCCTTTTCTTCATTTCAACCTCTGAGTTTTGAAGCTTTATCACCTCATCTGAATGGCTGTTGAAAGCTTCTTCCATTTTTTTCAGCCTTTTGTTGTTTGTGTTGATATACTCATCAGTGTTTTCATTTATTCTAACTTGGTCTGTGTGCAGTTGTGTTATATCTTCCTGTAGATTACTGGAATTCATGTTTGGAGATTGCGTTACTTTATGCTGAACAGCTGCAGAACTTTCCTCAGTCAGTGTTTCTTCCTCACTTTTTGTAACTGCTTTTTTTTCAGGTTCTCTGTTTTTCTTTTTTTCCTGGCATCCAGGTAGTACACTTACTAGCCAGTTACTGAAATGCACCCATAAAAACAAGTCTACTGTCTTCTCTGCTGAGTTTCTGTTTTCACACTGGGGGAGCAAGAATTAAGCTGTTACTCAATGTGCAGCCATCTTGGAAGTCCCCTGCAGATGAGTTCTTTAATGTAGTTTACATGCCATAGACTTGCTTTTAACAGAGGAGGAGGTGGAAGGATTATTATAGGTACAAAGTGATATTCAAATGGAGGAAGTTAGGATACTTTTACAGCAGGGAATAGCAATAAATGAGTTAAATAGCACCATTACTCTGAGGAATGTTGAAGCGTTGGCAGTCAGATTACAATAGTACAAGGTAGAAAATGGGAGTTATTAGTTGAGAGAAGAGGAGCTTGTATTTTCTCAAGAGGAGGATTCTTAGGGAATACTTTGAAAATATGTTTATAGAGAAAGTCAGGCAAGAAAAAAAATAACTTTTGTGGCAAAATACCTCCTACCACAGATAACAAAGACCTTTTGACAATGTACTCCATGCACTTATTATATATGATGCAAATAAGAAAGGAGAACATTTAGCAATGATTTATTTACATGCTGAAAAGGTCTTTGATAGGGTAGATTGTGAGTGTGTATATATATATATATATATATATATATATATATATATATATATATATATATATATATATATCTTTTGTGATGTTAGTGATGAGGAAAACAGGGTTTTCCAGAGGTTTTATAAATCTGGTGAGGTGGCTTTGTGCAGGGGCTACAGTGAGTGAAAAGTCCAAGTGATGTTGATTGATCAAATGCCTTTGTTTAGGGAGGTACTTTCTTCATTATTATTCACAATCTACTTTGGACCTTTATTAATTAGATTTAGAAATTCAACATTAAGGAGTTTTCGATGGGAAGATGTGGAGTTAAAAGAGGCAGTATATGCTGATGTAATTTTGAGTTTATCCATTCCAGGTGAAAGAAATCAAGGGTAGGCTGTTTGAAATCATACAGCAATTCGAAGACAGAACAGGTTATCACATCAGCAAAGAAAAAACAAGAGTAACAGGAAGTAACCTGATAAATAGTAATGAACTAAAGAACGTCCGCCCTATTTGGTGGACCAAAGAACTAAAATATTTAGGGATATTGTTGACAGGGACTTTTGAATGGTCATTGAAGAAATCATGCGACAAAGCTGTCTAAAACATACAACATAATTTTAAAAAATAGAAGCATATAAATTTTGATATGGACCAGAGAGTACAAGTTTTGCAGTTGCATGCATTGCCACATTATATTTAAGGTACAAGTTTTGGACAGCTGCAGAAAAGGTAGTTATTTTAGAATTGAGGGACTGGATGAAATACTTTCTCCTGGTTAGGTAGAAAAAGAAAACAAGTGTAAAATGAGAATTAGTAGTAATTCCCAAGAATAAGTAAGTGTGGGGAATGCCACATATACATAAATACATTAAGGTGATCCAGCTATCCCTAATGGTAAGGATCAAGTAAAAGGAAAGATAATTGAAATTACAGCAAATGTATAGAAGAAATAGCTGCCTAGGCAGCTAGATTTTTGGAGGTCTTTTGTGGCAGGATGCACAGCCCCTTGGGGCATCTATTTCTGATATAATAGCTGGAAAAATAAATGGGATGTTTCAGAGTAAAAGATTGCAGAGTTGGAAAAAAGAGGAAGGCTAGAGAATGGAGTTGAAAATACCCCAGCAAAGAGACTGAGCCTAATGAGAGTGAAATACTAGAGCCAAATAATGGTACATAGTAAACCAAAGAAGTAAGAAGAAAATTCAGCCAACTTTAACTTGCCTCAGTATTATTTTTTTGGTGTGTAATACTCTTGTCAAGAAAGTCAAACCTTTGGGATGGAAGGGGGAAAGAAGAATTGTCCAGGCCTTACAAAATTACTTTTACAGCTCAGAACAGAAAGAAGGGTACATAGAATTGTAATATCAAAACTATATAAATTAACAGAATAATGTCTGCAGGAAATGACAATATGTAACGAAAATGGGAAGGTTTGGATTGCTTCTCAGCTCCACTACCTTCTATTCTACAGTCTTGGCAGATATTTTTTTAATCTGGAGCAAGTTGTTCCATGATTAAAATCCAGACAGTGGCAATTTCTAACTCTCAGCCAGATCTAGGCTCTAGCTCTATAGCATCTTCTGTAAGGTTTGTAAGGCTTTTTTTAAAGGGAGCTTTTCTCTTGAGACCACTCTTTAAAGATCTTGCTACACAATCAGACATCTAATGCTTCAAGGTCTAACACAACCCCCTTTTGAGCTTGCTTCCACTTACTCTTTGAAGCACCTGTCCTAGAAGATGTTATTCTTAGTTGCAGTTACTTCTGCAAAAGGGATTTCTGAACTGCATACCTTGTCTTGCAAACAACTATACTTGGTTTTCCATAAAGATAGTGTTTAAAGTAGCCTTGGAGACAGCCTTGATGAAGATTTTTTGGCTTTTTCTAAAGGAGAGTATCAGTTTCAGACTCTAAAGTTTCTATCTTCACTGAACAAAGTTCGTACATAATAATGACCAACTTTTCATATCCTTTTCAAAACACAAACTAGGGCCCAAAGTTTCCTATGTGACATCTAGACAGCTTTCATATTGCATTTCCTGTATTTACTCTTCCAAAGGTATGATTTTGCCATCTAAACACAAAGTTCATTTCAATCACTACAGAGTATTTTTATTATATTTGTCAACTGAGGTAGAGCACTGATCTTCATGGACCTTTTTCAGAATCAGCCCGAGTGCTGTCTGTTTTAGTGATTTGCTTAGAGTCTCTCTCACAGAGTATTTCAAACCCTCAAGTTCAACAGTGAATGACATATGTACTGCTGCATCTTTGTCAACAATTGTTTACCTTCATCAAGAGTTATAAACTTGTATTAATGTCTTGAGGTGTGTTTGATTCCACCATTCTCAGGGGGGATCTTGTCATCATGTCATTGGGGAAGAAAAGCGGCAGGGAAATCTGTCCCAGCAGTCAGTACTGACAGGGGTAACAGTATAGGATATGAATGTTATGTGCTTACCATAACGATAGATCCTTATTGCCCTTCTCCATTCATCTCAATGTCCCACCCAGATGCTCCTATCAAATTGACACCAACCTTTTTGGAGGTATTTGGTAGACCTAAAGCATAAAACGTTATTCCTGACCACATTTTATCCAGTACCTTATCCTTTTTAAGAGGACCTACATAGCACCATGTCAGATGGGAGAGCTTGAGCCCTGGAGAAGCACCTTTGTGAAGAATTTTCTGGCTCTGTTCCGTCATGAGCACAGATTACTTAAACACTGAAATAGAGATGGACAATATGGATTTATCGGTATGGTAAGTACATAACTTACATAACTTTTGCGTCTTTAATTTTACATTCTCAGCTTCTACCTTTACTATTAAAAATTAGCACCATAAATTGCTTCCTTCATTACTTCATAGCAGGCAGAGACGCTAACGTTTCTGCTTTGTCCTTTAAATGCTGTAGGACCTCTAGTTGTGCTTTTTTGCTGTTTTCCCTGTCATCTGTTCCTTGAACCTTTGAATGACTCATTGTATTTCCTATCTACCACCCTTTCTGGTAGTTTGTTCCAAGGATTTGCAGTACTGTGTGTGAAGAAATGCTTTTGTAAATCAAGAGAATAGTTGGCACCTACAGTCTGGTGTTTGTGCCCCTCTGCTCTACATAGCCGCTTGTGTTAGGGTAACATACTTCCCTGATGGGATCTTTTGGGCCCATAAAGTTTCTTCAACTTCTCTTCTAGTCTCTTGTGAAAACAGTTTTAAGTCTGCTAGTCTGTGGTTGTGCCCTTTTCCCTCTGTCCCATGCAGACATATAGTGGCTTTCCTTTGGAATCCTTCCAGAGTTCTGATATCCTTTTCCTTCTGTGTCTTGAAGCACTACACATAGTACTCAAGATAATTTCTGAGCATGGCTCTGCACAGTGTAAGCATTACTTCATTGCTTCTGGTGTCTACCCCTTGTGAGGATGCATCAGGTCCTCTTACTCTGCTAATAGTGGTCCAGTCCAGGTGTGATCAGCTTCTCCCAGTCCTTTCCCCTCTCTGTTGCCATCAGTCCAACTTCCCCCTGCCTTTCTGTAGATACAGCTTCAGTCTCCTTGGAACATTGTTGATTTGTTGGTTAAGTTTTATGTTTTAACTTGTATAAAATGGAGACATATGTTGTCGGCACTGTAATCATCAAACCCCTTTTTTCCAGTTTTTACATTAGGTTGGGGTGTCACATCAACAGTAGTCATTGTGACCAAATCACATACAGCCAATGTTTTCACTGATAGGTGTGTAGTCCTCACACGGGTCTAAAATCACAATAATAATTTTGGAGGGCTTGCTTTTTCCAGAAACATCTAGATTTTCATTTTGTTTTGTATGTGTAATGTGCAGAGCTTGTTAATTCCTACTTAGTATGTACTCTGACATTAAAAGTTAATGTATGACTGGGTAGTTTAAGCATGTGGAATTGGAGAATAACATTAAAACTATGAATAAAGTAGCACTTTTCAGAGTAACAAGGATGTGATACTGGATGAGAAGACTCTTGGGTTCAGCATGGGATCATGATATTTATCATGCGGTCATTAGTGTAGTGAATTTTGGTTTTGAATTCTATTTGTTTGCAGTGTCAAAACTGGATGAAAATTTAATGATGTTGCTGACTTTTTCCATTCAGTATCCTTTAGGTTATAGAGCTCAAGTTAGACTATGTGATTTTTTAAAGTGCAGCATGTGTGTTGGCCTCATTGCATAGAGGCAGGTAGATGAAGCCTTGACTGCACGGAAATGAGTGGAGTTTGATTAATGGCCTGGGTACTTCTAGAGACTATGAGGAAAGAGTGGGCAAGATTTTCTTCAGTCGTACTACAGGACTGACACCTGTGGTAGACCTCTGATGTGTGCTCCACTGAGAGAGAGTTGGCAGTGGGGCATAAGAATTATTAGGAGTATAACACACTCCAGTCTGGGATAATGTGTGTTTGGAAGCATCTATCACATTTGGTCTGATGTTGCAGGAATTGCAGCATGCCTTCTGTTCAACTGGGAAGGTTGTGATAGAAATATGCATAAATCTCTTTGACAGATGCAATTCTAGCCGTTGCCTATCTCTTACAGGTACTTTTTGATGCTGGGAAGTGGGGAAAAGGGGGAGTAAATGGTGCTTTTCGGAGATGGAGGCTAATGATCACAGAGCAGTAGAGGTGAATAAGACTTTGTGCCTTGTATTAATACACTTTGCACAAACCTATAAAAGAATCAGGCAGAAAAAACAATCCCTTATAAAACAGGGGATGACATACATTAAAGGCAAACACATTCAGAATGCTTCAGCAATGTTTGTAAATCATATATTTTGAATTATGCATCCGAATATTCTGTTAAATGTGTATCATTGTGTCTGTAATTACCACTTGTTTAGGGGCTTATTTTGCAGTGTCATTAACACTGGGAATAATTACGTTCCTGCTGGTTCACTACCGCTCGTGTTACAATTAGTGCTGAAAATTAAGTATATATGTGTATATACATTCTTTGATAAGAACTAAACTTGTGGTCAGCCACAAAACCACATTGCTTGCCTTTCATGTAAAATAACTCTAGAACGTCCTTGAACATCCGAACTTGAGAGGTGAGAATTAAGTGTGATTTTTCTTAGTGGTCACAAATTGTGTTAATGCATCTGTTTCATGTAGAAACTATGTGGTGTACCATAAAGCATAATGAAAGAACGTTAGATTTTCTCAGCACTGGTGAAAACCTCATATTAACCAGTTTGATATTTTGTTTTTACAAGATACTGTGTTACTTCAAATCCTCAGATGTAATGCTTAATACTAAACGAGGCTGACAGTTTAGTGGTGTGGAATTCCATTAGCTTACCTTTGTGGCTTTATTCTGCAGCCACTTCTTATCTCATTCGTAATTCATTGCCTACATAGCAAATAAAGGAACTTGTTGACACCTTTCAGTGGCCTTCCTAATGCAGGATGTGTATTTTTTCTCATTAGGCATTAAAACTCCCTGGTGATAACTTTATAAAAAATAAGTAGGAGAAAAACATACTTACAATTGTTGTTAAGAAAATGAATTTGGTCAGTATCCAGGTGCAATGTGAGAATAATATTAGTGATACCGGACTTGTATTTCATTTCATTTCATTTATATTTCTATTCTTATGTATATGTGGGTATACACTATACACAAGTTGATACTCCCCCATCCTGCTCTTACCACCTATCCTGTCTCCAAGTCACCTTGCTTATTCATTCTATCCCCTTTGGGAAATGGTCACTAGAGGAAGGGACAGTCAGCAGTTGCAGGTTCAGGGATTTTGTGATGTGGCTGCAACATCTAGTCTGCTGTTAATAGACATGTGCATAATTTAAAAATATGCCATCCCTAAATAACCATGGGTATCAGGTCCTCCCGATTGGAACAAGTCTACCTCCCAAGATACCAATTCAACTCTTGTCTTCTGGATTTTAGGGTTTTATTCCTCTGTTCCACAGAGCTGGCCCAGTGTAGACTTGTTATTGTATCTAATCTTTGCCAACACTGAAAAACCCGTTAGTGTTTGGTGCCAGTAACCCTGAATAAACTTGGCACAGAACAATATACTGAAGGCATTGTTTAAAATCAAATCATTTAGGATAGCCTATAACAAACTGAAATAGGTGTACTTCATATGCTAAATGGATGCATTAGTCTGCCACTCCTTGCTATTTATACTAGCTCACAACTTTTTTAGTGTAGATTGTGACTGAAAAGGATCTCTGAATCAGTTCATGAACCCAGACCATAGTTAAATAACTGAAAGAGGAAGGCAAATTCATAAAGAAAGCAGATGTTAATATTTGCACTTATAATATTTGTATTTATCATTATATTCATTTACCTCTAATTTGGATAATTTCTATTGAACATTGTATTATCCAAACACTTCAAAAATCAGAAGTCACCAGGTGAGATAGAAGGAAGATTTCTTTATTCCATATCACAACGCACGTTCTGGTACCTCAGCAATTCGCCTTCATGGAACAATTATCATCAGGCTGTGTCTTCCTTTTAAATGCTTCTCAATTAATCAATTAAATCATTAAACTCTTAACATTATTATATAATTCCTAACATTAAATACAAATATCAAATGTGCAGTTATCATTCTGAATATTAAATACATACATTTTTTCATATAAATGATTACTTATTACTACTGAAAACATAAATTAATGCTACAAGTAGCAAAAGATACTAAATACATAAATATGTCATATATATTGCCTATTTTTGAATAAACATTCAAATCTTTTTACAACATTAAATAAATAAATATTCAAAATTTCATAATACAAGCCCACTCTCCAAATTCATTCCCCTAGGGTGTAAAGTGTGGTAACCCAAAATCATTTTGTGTTCTAATCTACAAAGTGCACTCTTGAAATTGTCTACACATATATGGGGTCTAGCCAACACACTAAATAGAAAGCCATCCACCTTCCCATTATGTACATTAATAAAATGAGAGGCTACTGGGCTCTCCATGTTCCCCCTTTTTATATCCCCTAAATGTTCCAAGATGCGCACTTTAACCTTTCTCGTAGTTTGCCCAATATACCATAACGGTGTACTACAGTTGCATCCCAAAATATACACTATTCCTGATGACTGGCAATCAAATTTCTCAAATGCAAAATATCTTTTGCCATTAATTTTTTGTCCGTGCATATTTTTAACTTTCACACACACCGAGCATCGACCACAGCGATGCATCCCAACACCCCCATCAGTAGACTTAACTTCCTATTTAACAGTTCTTTCAAATTCGAGTATCTCCCATAAGAAAACGTAATATGTTTAGGAAATAAATGTCCCACATTTAGATCATCACTAACCATGTGCCAAAATTCCCTCATAACTTGTTCAACCATTAGAGAAAAATTAGAAAATCTAGATACAAAAAATATCCTGTCTTCTGCTAAACTATTTGGCATATGAAAATGTTTCTTATGGTGTCTACCCCCTCCAAAATTCCTGGCTTGACATGCTCTATCTTTAATATTTGAAAGACTGATATTATCATATCCTCTAGACGTTAGCCTAGTGACAATTTCTTCACAAGCATCTCCCCAGAAATATTTCTCAAAATTCTTTTGAATTCTCCCTCTGGTAAAGCCCTAATCAAATGAGGTGGATGCATGCTAGTAGCATGCAAAAAATTATTTACTGCTGAAGGTTTCCTAAAAGATTTAAATTGTACTGTGTTCTCCTTTCCTATGTAAAATTCCACATCCAAAAAGGAAATATTACATGGAGAATATTGTGCAGTAAATTGTAACCCATGAGTGTTAGCATTCAAACTTGTCATAAATTGTTCAATCATACATGTTTCAACTTTGCAAATGAAAATGAGGTCATCAGTGAAGCGTTTGTAAAAAAAAAAACAACATTATTTACAAAAAATTCACAGTGAAACATAAATTCTTTTTCAAATTCACCCATATAAAAGCTGCACCCATCGCTGTTCCTTTTTTCTGTAGAAAAAAATCCCTGTTCCGTACAAAATAATTGTGTGTAAGACTAAACTCTAACAAACCTAACAAAAATGTAGTATGTGGTCCCTCTCCCATCATTTTCTGCATAGCTTCAAGACCCCATCTTTTCCCGATGTTGGTATATAAGGCTGAAACATCAACTGTCGCCCAGTAGTAATTCTGTTCCCATTTTAACCCCTGTAATGCTAAACACACATTCTGTGTATTTTTTACATGCGAAACAACTTTGAGCAAATATTCCTTAAACTGAAAATCCAAAAATTTTTTTACCCTTTCAAGATAAGAGCCAATACCTGAAATTATGGGTCTCCCAGGGGGGTTAGTCAAACTTTTATGAATTTTGGAATTATATAAAAGTATGGATGACGAGGTTCCATAACTGTTAACTTCTTAATATCTTTACTAGAAAGAAAACCTAGCCTCTCCCCTCTTTCCAATAATTCCATCAGTTCCTCTGAAAATTGCTTAAGAGGGTTTTTATTTAATTTGACATATGTATCATCTTCCAGCAAATCATTGGCAATACCTTCATATTTCATGGTATCCATAATTACCCAGTTTCCTCCTTATCAGCCTGTCTTATGGTTATATTTCCCAGATTCGACCTCAGCTCTTTAAGGGCCAACCATTCCATTTTGTTCAAATTAAATTCCTTGTTTGTTCTGCAAAATTCATCATATCTTTTCTCAATGCAAGAACATACTACAAGTTCAAATGCATTGATCGCTAAAGAAACTTTTGGAGGGGAAAATTTGCTAACACTAGTAAAACTTGGAACCTCTATTCGACCATAACCTGCTCCAAAGTTGTCACCACCACAATTAGTACCATCACAATATGCCATATCAGATTCATCATCATTAACTTCATTAAACAACATTCCATCAAATTCATAGATACTCATATTCATTAGTTCATCATCAATTGTCAACATTAATATTTTTCCTATTTGAAGAATTTTCAGAAAAATACACCTTTAAATTTAACTTACAAATAAACTTTTTTACATCTAATATGATATCAGCAAATTCCGGTATCTTAGTTGGTACGAATTTAGTACCTTTAGATAGAACACAAAACATTTCATCAGACAAAATCATCTTTGATAGGTTAACCACGTTTAACTTATTAAAAATGCCAGAATTCCCAACAGGAATATTCCTGTCGGCATCAACAGTATTAAGATCTACTTTACTATTCACAATGGTTCCAGAAGAATTCTCAAAACAGTCCCCATCTAGATTTTCAAGCGAAGTATAATCAACGGCCTTCAATACACATCTCTCAGTCAGTCCCCTCACAGCAAGCAGACTCGCACATCTTATTTTAAGTTTTTTGTGACAACATGGGACACATTCGGCGTTTTACTCTATCGCCCTGATCTAGTTTGTACATTAGAGTAAAACTTACGATTGTTTTGTGCACCCTTTTGTCCCTCTGTTGAACCATTCAAACTTTCCACAGCAATATCCTCAAAGGAAACGCTTTTGCGACTCACGCTCGTCTCGGCTAAAGAAACTGATGACACCTCTTCACTTCCTGTGGAACGTTTGAAATATTTCTGAGAGGAGCGCCGCCCCTTCCTCGGCCAATTGTAGATTTGATTGGACCCATAATCCTTGATGTCCCGATTTAATTTTGATTTTTTTCTCTCAATGACATCTTTTTCAATTTTTTCTAACTTCTCGTTGATACTTTTAAAATTAGCTTGAAACGTACTGGGAGACAGACTGTTGGTTAATTCATGCTGTAGAGCAATGATCTTGTCATGCAAAACTTCAGTTACTCTCAGATTTTTTTTATCAACATTTTCAACCAGGATAAACAACAGTCATGAGCCGCTTGTCGCCACTCAAGCAGCAAATCATTTTCTTCCTCATTAAAACCACCAGCTGGCAATTTGTCTATACGCAAACCCCTCGGGGTGATGTTCAAGGCTACATATTTCTCAAGTAATTTCAAGTCATAAAACAAAGTCGTTTCCTTTGACATGAGCCGTTCTAAGCTCACAAAATCCTCTGAATTAGTCTCATTTGCTACCCATACATCAGTAGCAATAAATCTCCGTTCTCTTTCCTTCACCAACTCAGCAAATAAATTCTCACCAGCACAACCTCCTCTCAAGTCTTCCATCATAGAAAAAACACGTACCGCCACAAAAAAAGCACAATCCAAACACTTCAAAAATCAGAAGTCACCAGGTGAGATGGAAGGAAGATTTCTTTATTCCATATCACAACGCACGTTCTGGTACCTCGGCAATTCGCCTTCATGGAACAATTATCATCAGGCTTTGTCTTCCTTTTAAATGCTTCTCAATTAATCAATTAAATCATTAAACTCTTAACATTATTATATAATTCCTAACATTAAATACAAATATCAAATGTGCAGTTATCATTCTGAATATTAAATACATACATTTTTTTCATATAAATGATTACTTATTACTACTGAAAACATAAATTAATAATTGTATTATCTCCTGCTGTTTTCTGCTCGAGATAGTCAACTACTGCTGTGAGTTACTGGTGACGAGCCAAAACAGAGGATTATGATAAAAGGCTGATCTACTGAGGCATTTGAACACGAAGAGGTATCTCAAGGAGCAGATGTTGCATATGCTTACACTTTTGTTTAGCTATAGAAATTGGGGATGAGAAATTAAAAAAAACTGACCATGGGTTACAAGTAAACTGTTTCTGATGGTATCTTTTTAAGTCATGGGTCCATCCTAGAGCTTCCAAATCTCCTTTTGCTACCCATCATCAGATGGCCTACACCACTGAGTTCTTTACCAATCAGGAACTGCCACTTGGTGGGTTGGCAGGCCGTAGCTAACTCCTGCCTTCCTGCCAAGACTGTGCTAAGTTGGCTTAGGGATTTTTCCAGTTTCTACAAAGCTTAAAGCCTGATCTAGCACAATCTTCTATGACTGCAGCTCTTGTGGAATTTTCTTGAGACTTCACATTGGAACCCGGCTCCTGACTCCCACCCAAAGAAGCATAACTGTTTTCACAGGGTGCAGGACCCCCTCATAAGTTCCTTTGTAAGATTTCTATTGCAGATCCAGGCATGGTGTCCCTGGAATTTGCTAGTGGAGACACTGTGGCTCCATGGTGCATCACGCTGCTAATGACATGGAGAGCAGACTGCAGACAGATTTGGAAAGAAAGGTGTATTTTTCTGCAACCCTGACTTTAGGGCTTTAAATTGCCAAACCACATTTTAAAATATCTGCAACTTAAGAGTTATGGGGAAGGTGTGCAGGCTGAAAGTGGAAAGGCTTTCTCTGTTAGCCAAAATCAAACTTTATTGCATCTTTGAAGAATGGATTTGATGCTGTACATGCAGCATCCAGGGCTGCTGCACTGGCTTCAGTAATCAGGCAACATTCTTGGCTGAGGAACCAGTCCCTCTCTGTGGATGTTAAGGCACAGCTCCTTAGTGCACCCCTTCATATGGTGCTGCTATTTGGACCCATGCTTATAATGTGCTCAAGAAACCAGAATACAGTAGGTAGTCATGGAGTCAGTGAAACACTTCTTCCACAGTCCTTTCCACAGCTGGTATGGGAACTACTTTGTTACATAGAGACAGGACAAGGGCAAACAATCCCAAGGTCAAAAGACTACTCAGAAGAGAATATGGCAGTGTGAAGCTAGATGGAGACTTGGAGGTCCTCCGGGTCCCACCCACAGCAAGAAGCAGCTGTGATTACACCAGCCTCATCCACACCATCCCACCAAACACACTACTGTAGTCTTCTCCACACAAACCCATCTTTTTAACAAATCCTTAGGATAGGATGCCAGACAGTGGTTTTCAGTAACCACAGTCTGCTAGGTCCACTGGATGCAACCTCCAGTTCTTGACTAGGGCACAGATGAAGGGAATCCCAACTGTCCAAAAGATCAAGAGCACTTCTAAAACTCCTCCAGGCCGAAGGCATCATGGGGAGGTGCCTCAAGGGTAAGAAGAAACTGTGTTCTACTTAAGGCTGGTTTTAGTACCAAGGTACCTGGAGCCTTTCTAGATTTATTAAAACTAAAGAAATACCTAAAAATCCCAAAATTCAAAATGCTGACCCTGCAGACATAGCTGCCACTTCTGACCTCTCAAGTGCTCCTGCTTGCACTCAACCTAAATGACACTTGTCTTTGTGCATCACTTTTCAAAGTGCATAGGAAGTAGCTGAAATTTGTGGCGGGGTCCTGCATTAACAATTTACATTCTTGCCCTTTGGTTTAGTTTCTGTGCCCCAAATATTCACCAAATGTCTGGTCCTAGTGTGGCAAATTGGACAACCAAGGACATCCACATGTTGTCCCTAAACAGACAATTATCTGATCCAGGCTTGGTCCTTAGATAAGGTACGGGGGGGTCACTAGATTATGCCCTGCAGTGCCTGAACAGTTTATTTTTCAAATTCAACCACATGAAGTCCAACCTGAGTTCACCTCATAAGACTGTATTCCTAGGAATACTCCTGGTCAAAAATATATGCAGGGTTTTTCTTCCACTAGACAGAATGGAGACTGTAACTGCTTTCCTTAGAAACATGGCAGACTTGCCAGGTGGACTGCCAGACAGACATGGAGAATTCTAGGTTGCATGTCATCCATCACCCTCTGGTTCATTTAGTCACATTACACATGAGGAAATTACAGTGGTTCCTACGGAACACCTGAGGCCAACAGTCAAAACCTGTACAGAATTGCATCCCATGGTTACCGCGTATAAAAAAAGAGAACTAAGCTTGTGGGTTTCAAGCAACCAGACCCTAGCCACAGATGCATCAGATGAGACCTGTCATGCCCACACTTTGGGTATCAAGGTACATGGCACATGAAACTCTCATGAAAGAACACTTTACATAAGCATAGAAAAATTGTTAGCAGTCGTGTGCTGTGAGAGTGTCCAAAACAATCTGTGCGCCAGACACTGTGAAGGTGATTACAGCTAACACTACAGTTAGGTAGTACATAAACAGGTGGAGACTAATTCTTGTCACCTCTTCAGATTGGCCATGCTGACCAGGGATCTGTCCCTGTGGTCCAAGTTGTTCCTGATAGCCTCATACTTTCCTAGAGAGAAGCACTCCATTGTAGACCAGATGAGTAGGACATCTGTGGATCAACCCTAGTGGATGCTGAACAGAGAAACATTCCTAAACCTTACTAACAAATTGGGTATTCAAGCAATAGTCTTCTCAACAAACAACTAATAAAATTATGCTCTAGAATACCTCCTGGATAAGCTTGAACAGGGGTCACCAACTCTCCCTGAACTGGAGGGCATCTAATTTTGCATATTTTGCTTTCAGTTCCCTTGCTTCCCATAGTTATTCAAAATATTGGGAAAAAGAGACCAGAAGTTATATTAATTGTTCCTTTCTGGCCAAGACAACACTGGTTCTCCTACTTTCTACAGCAGGAAAGGCAAAAACCTTTACTTTTGCCATAGTGTCCCAATATTCTGATTTAGTGCAGGAGGGGTCTTATTCATTCCAACATGTCTACCTTGAGTTTAGCAGCTTTGAGGATATGATTTTACTTCTCTTTGGACACCTTTATTTAAGCATGCTGTAAAAACCATAAGCAGTCTAGGAGGCCAAGTACCAGGACATCATACTTAGCAAAATGGAACAAATTTACCATCTGATGTGAAAGGGTTAGTCCACACCGTAATTTGGGGGAAGTACTTGTGGATGGATATTCCTCATATTGCTCACTGCTGCAGTAGCCTAAGCTGTATGGCTTATATCCTGCCAAGGATATAAAAGCCAGAAAGCTTCCAAAGCTTCAGGGCACCTTCCATGCACCCAAACCATCAGGCAGCTCGAGGTGAGCTCTCTAAAAAGACAGGTTTTGGCTCCAAGCCATTCAGAACTTTCCTGCTGTCAAAGAGAGAGTTGCTCTGCAGACCTTTGAGGATCGATGGTGGGCTTGTACTGTTACATTGCTGGACAGATAAGTTCTCTTTGGGGAAAACCTTCCACATTTAATATTTATTTTGTAAATTTACTTTCCTGGTTAGGAAAGTTATTTATCTATGAGTTTGTAATTTAACAGACTGACTCAAGATTTAAATGTACAAGCATGTTTTCCTGTCAGTTTAAATTGTTAAAACCCTTTATTCTCTGGAAAACAAAATGTGTTTATTTTAATTTTGGGGGTTGGCAAAGTGTATTAAATTTCTTTTCAGTGTGAATTTACTAGGAAAAAGTGACTTTTTTGGGACTTGAACTTCTACTGGCTTGTGCTGCTTTGTTTCTGTGAAAAAGAGGCACCATTTTTGGATTGACCAGCCATAAAAAGTAGCTCAGCAAACAGCTTTTGCCACAACAGCAGGCTAGCAATTTGCCTCAGCCACAGCTGTATGACTCTGCACTGGCCAAAGCTTGTCCTTAGACCACTCATCTCCCCCCCCCCCCCGATCCCTGAGGTGTAGCACCCACAGCCACTGTGGATGGGGGGGGGGGGTTAGCTACATCCTCTGCGGCTGTTGGGGTCCCTACACTGGGTAAGGAGAGACATTCTTATTGGTTCTTAAAATTGGACAGGGAAGACTTCCCTGTTTAGACAGAATGTTGTTCTCATCCCTCGGGAAGCTGCTGCTACCAGTAAGAAACCTGTTGGGCCCAATTTTCCTGTTGAAAAGAAATAGAAAATTAAACATATGTCTGGTCCTGCTCACAATTCCCTGTTTGGACTGGCTTGGAATCTTATTCAGGCTGTTGGTCTTTCTTGTAAGGTGGTTTGCTGTAAAAGAAAAAGGGATTCCTATTTTCCCGAAGAGATTCAGGATTCTGAATCTGTTCAGGAAGCTGAAGGGACAGGTACAGAGTTTTCTCTTCTGATTTCTGATTTAAACTCGGAGGAGAACATGGGGTCTGATTCTCAGTTTGAGGAATTCTGTTTCCTGAATCTTCCAGTATTTTTAGTGGGAGAACACTGAGGTTTCTCAGTCTCCCAGAAAGTACTATGAGCCATTACAAATGGAATGCTGTCAGCACTGGTGGGTATGTGTCACTGCCTGCTGTTTCACTGATAGTCAACTGCTGCTCATAAAAAAGTGGATAGATTGTATAACATTCATCAGTCTTTCAAGTTTTTACACATATATCCCAAACCTGACCCAGCAGCTATAGCTTTAGTTAATCCAGCTACTGCTAAACATTAATTCCAGTCCATCCGTACCTCTCAAGCTCTTAGAACAAGAAATCTGGTCAAAGCCATAACTAATCAAGCATAAAGGCCCCAAAATCGGGACAGTTTTTAAACATTGCTGTTAGAAGCTTAAACGGTTGATGGAACAACATGTTTTGCATTAGCATGAATTTTCTGAAGGGTATGAAGTCTGAAACTGAAATGTCTTTCTTTATTTTATGACTTCACTCCTCCTATTTGCCAGTGATTTACCAGAACACAGCAATTCTGTATGAAACTGACCAAAAATCTGAGACAAAAATCTGGACAGTTGAGAGGTATGAATCCATCCCTTTCTGACAAAGATGGTAAAATAATTGATAAGTACAGGGAAAAGGTGTATGTTTCCGCAACTTTGATTTTCAGAATTTTGAATTGTCAGGCTGATATGCTAAAATTTTTGTCGCCTCACAGCAAGACGTTGTCACGTTCGATTCTCAGCTAGAGCGTCTTCTGTGTGGAGGCATGCGTGAATCGGCGTGCCTTCGTTCAAGGTTGTGCATCAGGGCTGGTAACTCGGCATGTAAAAATCCACTACCAAACATTAGCGGACCGGAGTTCCGCTGTGGCGACCCCTAACTGGGATAAGCCGAAAGACACAACTACTTGTGAAAGTATGAGGAATGCCTTGTCTGTAGTTTCTACTTGTGAGGAAAATTTTGCTTTGAATGGTTTAGTTTCCTCCAGGTCACAGTTCATTGTTTAAAGTGTATTTATGATTTTGTAGATACTTATGGAGCTATGGCCACTGGTCCTATATTGAAGAGGTTTGCCTGGCTGCATTCTCAGAACCTTCCATAAGATGTGAACATGAGATTTTAAATGATCTTTGGATAGAAAGCTAGTTAGTTTTTTGCACCCTCTGATTCAGAGGTTATTAAAAATTTGATGAGGGATAAACTGATCCAAGGAATATCTCAGATTTTTCAGCCCTCTTTTTCCAAATTTTCCAAGGGATTTTTTACCCCTTTGACCAGTTTTGGCAAAAAACAAAATAAACAGTCTCAGCAAAATGCTGATAAACAGACGTTTAAGAAGCAGTGACAAGAAGATTCCAAAATGAAGGCAGAAACCACCCAAATAAAGGACAGTCAAACCAGTCAGAATGATTATATAAGGGACCATGCACCCCCCTCCCCCCAAACACACTTGACAGTCCATTATCCCTTCCAGAAAGTCTGACTCTCCATTTCTGTCTTTGGCAACAGATAGTTTCAGGAACACAAGTTCTGAAGATCATTTGTTAAGGTTACAGATGGCAGTGGGAAGAAATTCCTCCCTTTCTGGAAATAATTCCTCATTTGCCAGACCAAACTCCTCTATTTTCCCCTATCCTTCAACACATGTTGTCTCACAGAGTAATAGAGCCAGTTCCTCCTTCCCAGTTTTGGAAAGGTTTTTAGTCAAGCATGTTTTGTTGCCAAAGAAAGAAAATGCCTGGAGACTAGTTCTGGATCTTTCTTTTCTGAACCGTTTTGTGATAGTGCCCATGTTCAAAGTGCTCTCACTTTACAACGTGTTAGCCTTTCTTCCTCATTTAGATTTTCTAATAACAGTATATTTAAAAGATGCTTATCACTTCCCTATTCATTCATACTTCAGATGTTTCTATAGGTTTTGTGTATCTTGAGCTCATTATCAGTTCTCTGCCTTACCCTTTGGATTCTCCATTGTACCATGAGCATTCACAAAGTGACAAGCTGAAGTTATAGATCATTGCAGGCTACAGGGTATCCACATATTTCCATATTTAGATAACTTGCTTATCTTTGCAGAGTCTTTTTCCATGTGTCAGGGATCTCTCAGTATCCTGGGTGAGAGATCTGTTACACAAGCTGAGATTCCAAGAGAGCTTTCAAAGTCTTTTTTTGACTCCATCACACAGGAGTGTGTTTCTGGGATGCCTGCTAGACACCTCAGTACAAAGAAGATTTATTCCACAGGAAAAGTAGATCTACATTTAGATATATTCCATGAGTTTTCCACTCAGACTTCAGCATCTACAAGCGAATAGCTCAGAATTTTGGGTCTCATTGCATATATGATTCTCTTGATACCCATGGCAAGACTACACAAGAGAAAGATACAATGGTATCTGAAGTCTCTCAGGTACCAGCACCAGCACCCTTTATCATTTCAAATGCCAATTCTGGGATCTGTCAGAAGAGAAATCACTAGGTGGGGACAACAAATATACTTAATTCCAGGTCATTCTCCCTGCCTCCCAGCTCCAAAGTAGTCAGTAATCACAGATACTTTAGAATTTGCTTGGGAAGCAGTGTAAAGAAGGATAAAAGAGCAAGGTATCTGGGGCAACAAGGACAGACACAAGCACATAAATATAAAAGAGCACTCAACTCTCTGAATCATCTTTTGACCCCTACACATCTTCAGGTTGTTGCAGGCAATACTACAGTCATGTGGTACATTAGCAAGCAAGGGGGAACCAGGACTTCCTCCCTATTCAGACTTGCCATGTTAGCTTGTGATATGTCTTTACAAGCATAGTCTCACTGTGCAGGCATCCTACATTCTGTAAGAGAAAAGTTATTTGGCACATACGCTGAGCAGGACAAAGGCAGACCTTCAAGAGTGGAAGCTAGATCAGGGGATCTTCCAAGATTTGATACATTTGTGAGAAGTTCCTCAAGTTGACCTCTGCCTCCTTTCTGAACAATTAGCTGGCAAAAGTTTGCCATGACTCCATTCAAGAAGGCCTGAAAAAACATATGCCTTTTCCTATCATTGGCCAGCAGTGTTCCTATATGTTTTTTCGCTGATATCCATGGTACTTCTGAAGATTTAGAAGGAATCCCCCCAATATCTTTGTGGTGACTTCCTTGAGGCATAGGCAACAGTGGTTCACCCTTCTTTAGAAATGCCCAGGGACAATTACCACAGAATGCATCTGCTCACACAAGAACAGGGGTATTTGATGCATCCTGCTCCCAATCATATTCAGCTGACTGCCTAAATGACAGTGTCTTAATTCCTTTTAGGCAGCTGTTTGCTGAAGATGTGCAGCAGGTACTAATGGAATCAAGAAAGCTTGTTACTAGTAAGTCATATATTAGCAAATGGAAAAGGTTTTCTTATGGTAACAACAACATAACCAGCATCCATTCAGGGCTAGTGTTTCTCTGTTTTTACAATGTCTGTGTGAATTACAGTCTTATGGCCTACATTACTTCTCTCTCAATGTTCGCTTGGCAGCCATTTCAGTGTGCCTGCTAAATGATACCCTCTTTCAATGTAGTCTCTTGTGCAAATGTTTTTGAAAAAAGTTCTTCGTAAGAGTCCTCCAAAAAAGTGGTGATACCTCTTTGGGATCTTTGTTTTGTGCTTGAGATGCTAACATTTGCTCAGTTTGAACCACCTTATCAGGCTGACTTGAGATTCTTAACATGGAAGACTGTTTTACTGATTGCTTTGACCTCTGCAAGAATTAAATCTCAGTTGAAAATCTTATAGTGCGTCAACCCTATCTTATTTTCCACAGATAGAGTTTAAATGAGAATTAATCTTTCTATGCCTAAAGTAGTAACTCAGTTTACTTTAAGCCAAACTCTTCTTCACTTGTTTTCTATCCTGAACCCATAAATGAGTGAGAGAGAGTACTCTACCTTGGATGTCCACAGACAACTCAAGTACTAACTTGACAGAAAAAAAAATTTCAGATCTTCGGATAAGTTAATTTCTTGTGAAGGTAAGAAGAAGGGACAACTTCTGTCAAAACAGACCATTTCCAACTTGTCAAAGGCAATTACCTTTTGTTATTCTCATTACAACAAATTTATTCTAGGAAGGGTAAGGCTTACTCTTCTAGGACCTTGGCTTCATCTATGGCTTTTTGGAAAGGGTTGGATTCTGTAAGAATTCTAGAAGCAGCAACTTAATCCTCTATACATACTTTTGCAAAGCTTTACAAGCTTGATTCCTTCTTCTTGGACTAGGTCAAGCTTTTCTAGGACCATTCTCCAGGGGCTCCTGGACCCTTCCTCTTCCACTTTCCAATTATTGTAAACTAGGGTAAGTTATCCAAATAGCTTAGGCTACTGCAGCAGTGATCGATATAATGAACATAGTACAGTTGTGTTAGTAAACTTACCATAACAGTAGATATTCAAATGATGATTGCAGCAGTAGTCACTCCCTTCCTCCAGTCCCCTTATTTTTTTAGTATGTTTTTTTGCCAAGGTGTGGATGTAGGGTTGCCACCTGTCCCTCTTTGGGCAGATGTGTCCCGCAAAAAAAACTTAAAAAATTGCAAATTTAATGAGATTTTAGAACAAAGAAATTTTCCTAAGTTTTTTTTAACAGCTACATAAAATAGTTATTTTGTAAGTGAAACACCTAAGTGTCATATGAAGTAGCATACGCAACTGAAATGCTACAGGAATAAGTTTTATTTTGGTAAAAAAAAAGTTATGTCTTTTGCACTGGTCTTTGGTATGTTTTGTCCTGCAAAATCTCACATTTTTACAAAAAATGTCCCACTTTGGGCATCTGAAAAGGTGACAACCCTATGTGGATATTTATATATGCATTTTTATCCTTGCTGTGTCCTCTCAGAGTTCGGCCATCCTCTCTCATTTGACATGAAAGTTCTGAAGGGCTTGGTGCCCAAACTTGTCTTGTTAGAAATCTCTGCTTGAGCTGCCATATGGTTAGGGCACATGAAAGGTGTCTTGAAGCTTTGAAAGTTGATTGGCTGTTATATCCTTGGCAGGTTGTAACCCATATAGCTTATGCTACTGCAGCAGTAATCATTTGAACATCTACTATTATGGTAAATTTACTTACACAACTGTACTTTCTTCACTACCTCTGTGAGTTTTTTTTGTCTGTTGGCTTCATGCACACTTGAGTGAAGCTTGATTTAAAAAAAAAAAAAAAAAAAAAAAAAAAGCAAGTGGTTGCCATTCTTTTATGCATGCGAAGCAGTACTTTGTTGAGTGAGCATAAAATTTTTAAAAAGTTTGTGTGTGTGTGTATATATATATATATATATATATATATATATATATATATATATATATATATATGGGTGTGTGTGTATATGTTCATTAGAGAGAGAGAGAGACGGAGACAATACATCATAACGTCTTCCGACTTCAGCAGGCAGTGCATCTGTCTGCATACTGTCCTGTAATGTCTGGCATTATTGACTGACTTTAATCCTTAGTGATTTACACCATATCAACCTTTCTAGAAGGGACGTATCAGCACTGTACAGCAAAATGATGATAGTAAATATGCATGGAGAGCATTGCATTCATTTGCTCAAAATGAGGTATCTGAGATATATTAACAAAGTGGCTGTAACTACTAGTCAAGTGTGTGTGTGTGTGTGTGTGTGTGTGTATATGGGTCTACTTTAAAACATTGAAATTCAAAACATTGAGACCACAACATTGAAAATGCAAAACACTGAAAACCCAAAACAATGAAACCTCAGAACACTGAAATTTTGCTTCATAACATTGAAAACTACAACTCACATGTAAATAACATCCCCCTCCAGCATTAACAACACCAAACTAACAAGCACACTTTTTACTACGTTTCTGCAGGGGTGCAAGCCAACTTCTAGATCGCACTACAGTGGAAAAAAAGTTAATTTGCTACCTCCACTGTAACATGATCACCATATAGAATGTAAACACATGGATGTGTTGCTTTTATGAAAGTTAAGTGTTCTGAGAAGTGCTGGGAGAAGTGAGTAGGGGAAAAAGTGTTTATTATTAGGCTTGCCTCCATGCAGAAACATAGTAAAAAGTATGTTTGTTTGGTGGTGGTATAGGTGGAGGGGATGTTATTTACATGTGCGTTGTATTTTTCAATGTTATGATGCACACTTTCAGTCTTCTGAGTTTTCGTTGTTTTGGGTTTTCATTGTTTTGAGATTTCGATGTTATCGTCTCAGTGTTTTGAATTTCAGTGTTATGAAATTTCAATGTTTTAACGTAGACCCGTGTGGGTGTGTGTATATATATATATATATATATGTATATGTATATATTTATATACACACACACACATATATATATATATATATGTATATATATATATATATATATATGTATGTATTTATATACACACACATATATATATAGATATAGATATAAATATATTTATATATATATAAAGAGAGAAAGATCTAAAAAAAAATATATATATATATAGATATAGATATAAATATATTTTTATATATATATATATATATATATATATATATATATATAGAGAGAGAGAGAGAGAGATATGTATATATATATATGCGTGTGCATATATATATATATGCGTGTGCATATATATATATATGCGTGTGCATATATATATATATATATATATATATATATATATATATATATATATAGGTTGACCTTAATTTGTAGGAATGTCATATGCTCCAGTAATTTCATGCTAGACATACTTCTGCAAAATGCAAGAATGTTGAAGTGCGATATACCCGACATAAACACCGAACCTCAAAACTCCCTAACCCTCTGAACAAGTGTTAACATGGTTCCAGAAGGCAGTTGGACTTGAGTGCATGCTATTCTGGCAAATGAAGGTAAACATATATATATATATATATATATATATATATATATATTTATATGTTTTCTTGTTACTTACATAAACTATGTTATGGATATAAAACTCTTTTTTTCCAGCAGCAATTACATGCTTCAGCAAATTTGAATCATTAGGTGAAGGAACTATTCTATATAAAAAGTATATATTAAAAAAGTATATAATATTAAAAAAAATAATAATTTAACATGTAGCCATTCACTAAGTGCAGTAATACCCTGCAGTGTGTGTCTTATTGGTAGAAATCATGCTCTTTCAGGGGTGTAGACGCCTTCCACCTGAAGCGCTGGAAATCCAGCATCCTTTGGCAGATATCAGTTCCCCAGCAACACAAACCTTATTGGGCATTATTGCTTGCTTGATGTTCTGCTTCTGTGATTTTCTCCCATGACACACAACTGTAAAACATTTGCATATACAGGCTAGATGAATCTCTCATACCATGTTTCATTTAACCAGCTTATATCAGACTTTAGCACAAATAGCAGTATTTAAAGCTATCTGACCTGTTCATCTGGCAGTAACCAACAGGGCAACTAAGGACATCTGTACAATATTATCTTAAAATACCAAAGCTAGGTTAAGAAGCAGGGTGTACAACTCCCAGTTACTACACTCCAGACATATGAAGCAGTCTCCTTATTGATCTCAGAAAAATGATCACTTTAAATGCCTTCAGGAGCTCCTTAACATATGCTACTTTAATCAGAAGTGCTGCAAACATTCTGCAGTTACATAAGCATCCTTCACCACTGAGTGCTGTCTGCTAACCTGAGTGCAACAGTTTGTCTCAAAATTTTGACCTTAGCAGATGTAAAATATTAACATTAATTATCCGAATGCTTTACAGGTACACAAGCACACTGCTTTTTGATCAGTCTCGTTTCCATTTGACTATATGCCATTTCCCTACAGCGCACACATTCGCTGTTCTCGTTTACGGAATGTATTCATATTTGCTGCTATCGATACTGTACTATGTAGTGTATTTATGAAACTTTTTTTTGGTCTATGTTCCACTGTTCTAGTGTTTTTATCTTTGTTGAGGCCAGTAAGTTAATAAGTACAACAGCGCATGAATAACTGCTGTCATTGCACAGGAATCTCTGTACTTGTAGTTTGTATGTACAAACTTTCCTTTCCACTTATCAATTACTCATGCATGCATTACCATTAATACTTTAAGAATTCATAGGCTTAAGTTATAGCATAAGATAATATGCATTACCATTGCTTCTTTAAGAATTCATGGGCTTAAAATGACACTGTCATTATTGAAACTAAGCTGTTTGTATCCTCTTTGTGAAAGTTAGTATACTTGTATTCGTACTATAAAGAATTAATGTTGATTATTTTCATTTTGCTATCATGAATGCTAACTTTGTTCTTTTATATGTGCCATATTGTTTGCTTGGTGGAGCATTTTTCTGAGGTCTACATGAAAATAACCCTTGCCCAGTCGGCCAGACTGGTTAGCAAAATATAAAAGATATTTTTTATTCAGGTGGTCAAGTGAGTGTTTCTGATAAAACTTCAGTACTCTCACTTGTATTTGAATTTCCTGATTTTCCCAAAGTTTCTCATTGTGCTCCAGAATGGTTGCCTTCCTGAAAAAAAATGTACACACACACACAAATAAATATATATATATATATATATATATATATATATATATATATATATATATATATATATATATATATATATATATATATATATATATATATATATATACGTGTATATATATATACACATATAGATACATACATACATGTATGTATATATAAAAATATATATATATATATATATGTATATATATATATATATATATATATGTATATAAAATAGTTTAGATTCAAAAGTAAAAGTGAGCTGTAGCAGCTTGCATAGGTTTTCAGATACTCATTGCCTTCCCCCTTCCCCAATACCCTTTTTAGTGTTTGACTGAGGAAATCTGTTTTAATTTTGCATGATTTACGTGAAGCATGTTTTGAACCTGTGTCATACAACACTTTAAATAACTTTGCTTGTATATGTTTACCTCTGAATTCTTTTACAAACAAAAGCACTTTTCACAGCTGTCCTTTCCATTTTAGACTAGCAAAATGATGATGTCCTTTTCATACTTCCTCAAAGAATGGGTAACGATCCAGTCGCTGGATCCAACTTGGCCACATACTTCAGATTTTGGATCCAACTCTTGAGCATCTTCCTCTACTCATAATGGCTTAGTCCATCCTCAGTACTTCATATCTCGTTTGCCACCGTCTTGCTCAGATGTAGGGTCCTTTTCTCTCGGCGTTTTTTCGAGTTTTTCAACTTTTTGTAAATTAAAGTTTAACTTTCTTATCTAGAATTTCCTTCTTATTTACACTATAAACATCCCTCTTAATCTTCTTTTTTTTTTTTTGCATCAGGATAGTCTATACTATAGTTTTATATTAATTTCTCAAACTTACCATTGTTGGTAATTTCTCTTTCTATACTCATTCTTTCCCTCCTACCCTTTTAACAGGGTAATTTTTAAATACCATTATTGGCAATTTTTTTCTGTTGTCTTTCGGCTTTTCCCGGTTAAGGGTCGCCACAGTGGAACTCCGGTCCGCTAATGATTGGCAGTAGATTTTGACGAATGCTGAGGTGCCAGCTAGATGTTCAACCTTCAACGAAGGCACGCCCAGTTACGCATGTCTTCCGAATGCCCACCCAACCGCGGGGAGGACATGCAGACTCAACACAGAAGGCACCCCCTGCACTCCAGCCAAGAATCGAATGGGAGAACCTCATGCTGTGAGGCAACAATGCTACCGCTGCACCACCGCGGCATTGGCAATTGTTTTCTGTATTAAAAAAAAATCTTGTATTTATATTTCTCCCTCTCTTCTTTTCCTTGTACTGCCATGGCCAACAAACTGAAAAGTTTAAAAAAAAATGCACTTATTGTGGGCACACAATCTCTTAACTCGGATGCCAACAAGGAATGTGTGTATTGCCTAGGATCAGCTCATCTAAACACAAACTGCTCAGTATGTGCAGCCTTCAATACAAGAGCTTTAGTTGACATATGCAGTAAACATGTCTGTAAGGGTTTACTTCCTTCCTCAGCTACATCTTCAGGGGCTCAAACCCCCAGTAAGAACTCTAAAGCTCCTTCAGAGCATAGGAAGCATTCACTGCTGAAGTCTCTTCTTCAAAACCGCCTCCTAAAGTTTCAAAAATATTGAATCCGACTTCTTCAGACCTGAAAGTATGTACTCTGGATCTAAAATTTTTTGGTCTTAACCATTGGATCCATTTAGCCTATCAGCAAGCCCTGCAACTCACATTCTGGATCCCAGGCCCTGGTATCTGGAGCTTAGTATGTCATACACTCCTAGAGCTCATTTTTCTGAGTTTATCTTGGTTCTGATCTCTCCTATGCTCCATTCCCCTTTTTATGCAAACTCTCAAGAAATAATGTATGCCCCAGTCAACTACATCATCTACCATTTCCTCCAGAAGTCTTTCTGAAGCGGAGATAGATAGGATGATGCAGAAGTTTCTGAGAGCTCAGATCAGATGGGGGTTACCTCGGCTCCATCCCCTGTTGGATCTGTGAGTTTTCCTGCCACTATCCACACAGTGTTCCCTTCTTCTCTAATCCATCCTTTGATTTTGGAGCCTTGGGATCTGAGAACTCTGAGAGTTCGAGAGTCAGATCCGAAGAGAATTACTTTGTTGACTCTGACAGTATTCCTCACCAGTTCTCCTATTCCTTCAGATTGGATCAGGTCTCAGAGCTGAAACATCTGGTCCATGTGGCCGGTTTCCACTCTGATGATGTTAGATCCATCCCTGCCCTGTGGAGCCTCTGAGATGGACAGTTCGGGTCTGGTTCCCTCCTCTAGGCATGGATCCAGTTGGAGTCCTGATATACTCATATTGGAACATTCAGCTCCGGTGCAGGTGGCCATGGCTTCTCTGGGTCTGTCTGCCTTTGAGTTTGTGGAAAGGCTTTTTCTCATTTTAGAGATCTGGTCTTTGTCCCTTCAGATCCTCCCCTTATTCTCTTCTCAGTTCTGAACTGAGTCCATCATACCTATTCTACAGGGACAGCCAGTTCTACCTAGCTTCCAATTAATTCCCATGGAGGAACTCTATCTCTTCTGACATCTCCCCAAACATTCCCTGAGGAGGTCCATCGGAAGAGAATGTGTAAGAGGAGGCACATAGGTTCCCATTTGAATTTCTCATGGAAGATACTAATTTCAAGGAAGGAGAAAGTTCCCCTAGATCATTACCTGATTGTTTCCTTTGGAGATGTAGTAGAGATCCTTAAGGAAAAAGGTGGTTGGTCTTCTGATAGTCCTTCTCCAGAGGAGTCATTATTTCTGGGGGCTTTTGGTTCTGGCCCATCTATGTTTTGGGTGACTCCCCCCCCCAAGTGGATAAGGTTATTGATCTAGTCTCTCACTGGGCATGGATGGAGACTGATTCCATTGAGCCAGTACTGCACCACCATGACCAATTCTTAGTCCCCACAAAAGATAAACCCCACTAGAGCAAAGAAGTCCCCTTCGATGCACTGGCGGTGGTAGCTAGAAGAATAGAGCTCTTCTATCCATCTGCCAAACAGAGAAACCTCAGCGACTTTTGCTTTGAGGTTTTTTAACTATCTAGCACACTTTACAAGGCTACAGAGAGATTTAACCAAAGAACTGTCAAATTCTCTGAGTCCATGTCTGCAGAGGATTTCAAAAGTTCATCTTCTCAGCTGGCCACTCTTTTGTCAATTTCCAACATGTTCATGAGGTTGATCTCCCACACAGCTGAAGGCCTCATGGGTGGTCAGTTCTTGCATTGCCATAATGAGACATGCCTGGATGCGGCTGTGTGACTTTTTAGAGCCATTCAAGATGTCTTTCATCAATGCTTCCTTTGATGGGACATCTTTGTTTGGTCCATCTGTGAAAGAAATGCTTACCTGCAGGGAACAAGATGACCCTGTCTGCCATGGGAATCAAGTTTTCTACCCATCAACAAACTTTCTCTAGAAATCCAATAGGTGGTAAGAAAATGTGGTTTTGCATGTCTCTGGGACCTTTCCATTATCTGTGTGGAGACAACAGCTTCAGAGGCAGAGGAGGCCTGCAAGATCAGGGTTTCTGTGATTTCTTTCTGAATAGACCCTTTCAGCTCTCCTGAAGTGCCGCTGGACTGCTTACCTCTGGAGGCAGTCGGGGGAAGGTTTTCCTTGCCACCCAGGTGCCTGGGCTGCTATGACAAATGATATCTGGGTGCTAAAAATTATATCCAGAGGTTACTTCATACCATTTTCCCAGCTCCCAATCTGCAAAAGAAAGAAGTTTGCTGATGTTCCACCCAGTCAGAGGAAGGCAGCAGCACAAGAAATTGAAAAGCTGCTGGACAAAAGAGTCATCCACAAGGTCCCACCAGTCCAAACAGAATTCAGAACTTACTCTTGTGTCTTTTTAGTGCCCAAAAAGACAGGGTACCTGATTCCAATTTTGGATCTAAGTAAACTAAATCAGTACGTGAAAAAAGTCAAAGTCTCGAATGGTCACGGTCCAGTCCATTATGCCATTCCTTCATAAGGACAGTTGGATGTGTTCCATAGATATTCAGAATGCATACTATCATATTAAAATAAACAGGTGCTGTCAAACACACGTATGCTTTTGGCTGGATGCCAGACATTTTCAATTCAGAGCCCTGTCCTTTGGACTCACCACAGCTCCCAGGGTGTTCACCAGATGTATGACCGTGGTGGCAGCTCATTTGAAACTAAGGATTCTGAGTGATTTCAAATCTAGATGACTCTCTCCTCACTGCCCCCACTATGCATCTCCTGCAACAATCCAGGGACTATTTGCTCCAGATTTATCTTTCACTAAGGATAACAACCAATTATGCCAAGTCAAATCTAACACCAGTACAAAACCTGGAGTTTATTGACACACATTTTAACATGACAACACAAATTGCCTCTTTACCTACTCATCACTTAGACACACTCAGATCTCAGGTTCATCAGATTCGATCCCATCCGTCTCCTGCAGCCAGAATAATTCTTTAAGCTTTAGGGTCTATGGCAGCAGCAATATTCCTACTTCCTTTAGCACATTACTATATGCATGCCCTTCAATGGACTGTAGCTGTTTAGTGTTGTATTCATCAACAACCCCTATCTTTTCCAGTCATGCTTACACCAGTTTGCAAACACCACATCCACTGGTGGATCCAGTCAGACGACATTTACCTAGGGCGACCCATAGTTTTACTGCCCTCAGTGGCCACAGTGACTACAGGCACCTCCCAGTTGTGGTGGTGGGGCATTACTTTGGAAGGACGGTTCACTGCACGTGGTCCCCCCAAGAGACCAATTCGCATATCAATATCCTGGAGATGAGAGCAGTCCTTTTAGCACTGCAGCCATTTCAAGATCGTCTTCCTTTAGGGACTGTTGTGATTCAGACTGACAACATGTCTGTAGTCTGGTACATCAACAAACAAGGGGGAACCAGGTCTTGCATATGAGAGTGTGGCAATAGGCTATCTCCACCAACTGCTTTATAGTTGCAATGCACATTCTGGGAAAATCCAACTTGCTAGCATACATACCCGGTATGTCCATTCTGATGCCGCATGTATGGTCTTTCAAACAGTCAATGGCAGAGAAAATTTTCCATTGTTTATGCCCCCTTTGCTGCGACCTGTTTGTGTCTCCCAACAACAGCAACAACAAGTGCAGCAGGTATTTTGCCCTGATTCCCCCCCCCCTCAGGGGGAGTCACTGAGAGATGCTCTAGTCCATGTTTGGCCATTCGGTTTTTTACTTATGTCCTCCACTTCCTTTGATCCTCAAATTTCTACAGAAAGCAATTCAGTTGAAGAGCTCAGTCATCATCATCGCTCCATTCTGGCCTCACCAGGTGTGGTTCCCCTTCCTTTGATCTCATCTTCATTATCCTCCCTGGATATTGGACCCATCTCCAGATCTTCTCTCACATCTCTCAGGGATGAGTCATCCCAGTATCCAAGCCCTCAAACTAACTGCTTGGTTTCTCCAGTTCCAGTAATAGCCAGACAGCCCAGGCTTTCTTTCCCGGTATGTACCATTTTATTATCCTCACAAAAAGACTCCATCAAAAAGGTGTACAAGAGCAAATGGAAAAGATTTTCCTTTTGGGCATTAAGAAACAATGTTGACCCCCTTTACTGCCCTCTGTCCCTGCTGTTCTTGATTTTTCTGGCTGCTCTTTTCAAAGAAAACACTATTTTTTCTATGATCAGACTACAGTTGGTAGCCATATCAAATTTTAACAAAGGAGATAAAAAATATTGTTTGGCTTCTTCCAAGTTATGTAAAGCTTTCTTGAAAGGCACTTTTCTCCTTAGACCCCCCAGTAAAAGATCCTTCACCTCCCTGGGACTTGACTGTGGTGTTACAAGGTTTGACTCCAAAACCTTTTGAACCTTCAGCAAAAAATAAATTGAAATTTCTATCATGGAAAACAGCCTTCTTAGTAGCTATTACTTCTGCAAAAAGAATTTCTGAACTCCAAATTCTTTTATCAAAAACTCTGTACATGATTTTCCACAAAGACAGGGTAACTTTACGGGAAAAAAAACTTCCTTTTTACCTGAATTCGTTTTTGAATCAAATATTAACCAATCCATTCATTTACCTGTCTTCTTTCCAAAATTTTCAAACAAAGGCGAATACATGCTACATCTCCTGGATGTTGCCAGACTATTACATTTTTATCTACACAGAACTAAAGAAATCAGAAAATCAAGATCAGCTGTTTGTATTCTTCTCAACAAATAGACTGGGTTATGCAGTATCTAAAGATCTGATGTTGTCAGTCTTTATTCATTCTTGATTGATGGGTTTGGTTCCGAATCCTTGGAACTGACTCGGCCTTTATAGTTGCCCATGTCAGCCAAAAACTCTCAGGCTAAGGCTCTGCGCATACTGCCTGTCTTCCCATTACCTCAGATCTCATTTGCCATGTAGAAAATTGGATGCATCAGCCATTGCTCTCAGCTAAGTGCTCAAATTTTTGCTATTTAGCTGTCTTTTCAACCTTTTCTTTAGTATTTGCAACTCTATAGTTCTCTTTTTTGGTGTGAGTGACTATTTGAATCTTTTATTCCATTACTTACCTCAAGGTATCTCTCTTTTACCATCATTGGTATTGGGCATCTCCTCCCCTCTTACCATTGGTAACTCTCTGATACCATCGTTGGTATCCTTTCTACCTACCCCTTCCTCCTCCTTTTTCTTTTTACCCTTTTTTTTTTTTTTTGGGTAGTCTTTATATACCATTGTTGGTATATTATAAAAAAAAAAAAGTTTTATCTTTATCTTTGTGAGTGTGTGTGTGTGTGTGTGTGTGTGTGTGTGTGTGTGTGTGTGTGTGTGTGTGTGTGTGTGTGTGTGTGTGTGTGAGTGAGTGAGTGAGTGCCATTTACTTGTTTGGACAAAATGACAGAAAAGCAAATAGGAACCTTTGGGTTCAAGCAGTGTAAAGACCGTGGCAGAAAGATGCCCAATTTGGATGGGCATCTTTCATGCGTCTATTGTTTGAGTGTCCCTCATCTGGAAATTCAACCTCCCTGAGAACTCTGCAAGGGTTTTAGTCCTTGAACTATTGCAGAAAGACGTAATAAGTTGATTCTTAACGGCTTATTGAAATGTCCTTTTGGTGAAGCTCTTGCTGAGGCAGAGACTTCAAAATCTCCAGAGACTGACTCTAAAAAAAACGGAGCCATTCAGTACTGTCTTTCCCTTAGGTGCACAAACCCAAGACTCAAAAATCTCAGGTTCCTACTCCTTCCTTGGAACCAAAACCAAACGTTCCAAAGATTGCATTGACTTCTGCTCCAGTAGCAACACCGATAAAATCTTCTGCACTGCCGTCTACCATTGAAAGTATCCAGACATCTTTGGTACTGACTATATCTTTGGCACCGAGTACCTCACCTGCACCGATAGCTGCCACCTCTAATATTTCGGTTCCATCTTCACCTCCCAAACAACAGTCATGGTGCCGAAGGTCGAGATCCTAAGTACCCCCAGGACTACATACTCCCCTTCAATAGACCTCTTCTTGGGTCAGCAGCTGAGTCCCTTCGTGGAAAGACCTGAATCCCCTTCCAGAATGCCTGTCCGTTCCTCCAGGAGTCTATTGGAATTGGATGTAGTTAGATTAGTGGATCACCTTTTGGCAGCCAGAGCCTTCCTGCTCCCTCTCGGACCTCCCTCCCTCCCAGAGCGGAGGCTTACTCTCCCAGGACTCACACATATAATCCTCCTTCAACCTCTCCGCAGGTCTTGGAGCCCAGTGCTTTGACACTTCCAGTGCCAGCTACTTTGGTACTGACGGTGGATCTCACCTCGGTACCAGAATCTACTCTGTGGCCTTCTGCTCCATCGGAACAGTCACACCTACGGGACCAAGATTTGGCTACCAGCTCAGAGATCCCTGGATTGGTTTTGATTTTGTCCACGGCACCGTCTAAGGCTCTTGGTGCCGTGGTAGTTTCAAGTCCTTTCTCGACTCCTACTCTGAGGGAGGGTGGCTCATCGGAGCGAGGTGTGACCCCGGTTCCGAGGTTGTCTTTCTTGGTTCCAGGCTCCCATCCCTCTTTGCTTGGGCCTGCCTTCCAGATTATGGAGAGAGTTCTAGCCTCAGCAGGCTCCCAGCTGGTATCATCCCTGTCGGAGTGCCATATTTTTCCCTTTGAGGATCCACCTCATAAAAGATTGTGCAAGAGGAAGCACTTGGATTCTCAAGAAGAATCCGTCACTGAGGATCCAGATTACGATGAAGGGGAAGGGTCCCAACAGTCACCCCCTGAAGATGTCTCCTTTGGAGACATCCAGAGATTTTAAAGCAGAGGGGTGATTGGAAGCCTTCAAACCCATCCTCTTAGGAATCTTTTTTTTCTTGCAAGCTTTTCGTGCCCGACCATCTACTTCTTGGGTGACCCCCACCTGCTGATGAACTAATTAAACTAATTGTACAGCATGCTGGAAGGCTCCTGATGCCATAGAGCATATTCCTGATCACCAGGAATATGCCATAGAGCATATTTCTGGTGATCAGACAAAATTCTTTCAGCCCCGGACGATCAGGCCCAGTGGTCTAAGGGTTTAGCAGTGGATGCCATGGTGTTGGTGGCAGCCACAAAGAAGGAACTCACCGAAGAGAGTTCAACTGCCCATCCTCCCAACCAAGAGTCCCGGACAATGGACAGATTTGGGAAGTGGGTCTTTGATTCGTTGACCTTCGCTATTCGATCCTTGAATTTTTTGGTGCACTTAACTAGACTCCAAAGGGATATGATAACTGACCTGTCAGGTACCCTGGCAGGGGCAGTGTCTGATGAGGTTTGAGATAAGGTTGCCTCTCAGATTGCCACCCTGGAGTCTATTTCTAATTTGTCTATGTGGCTTATTGCACATACAGCCGAAGGGACATCTAGAGCAGTGGGTACAGGCGTTGCTATTAGGCATCACGCCTGGATGTGTTTGTGTGATTTTTCTGGACCCTTTTAAGTCTTCCTTTGTCAATGCTGTGGTTGACTCTACTTCATTGTTTGGCCTAAAGATTAGATGCACGTTAGCCAGGTGTAAGAAACATGGAAAGACCCTTTCTGCTGTGGGTGTGTGTTTTTCCACTCCACAACGACCTTACTCTGGGCCTTTTCAGGACACATTTGGTGAGTATTCCCCCCAGGGGAGAGGGGGGGGGGACTCGTGGAAGACACCCCTCCTGTGGCAGAGGGGGCCCATGCAACCAGGGCTCCAGAGATTCCTTTTTCGGACAAACCTACCAGTGCTCCTGAGCATTGGGCCTGATTGCTTACCTCTGGAAGTAGTCAGGGGAAGATTTTCTCTGCACCACTCAACCTGGCTCACAGTAACATCAGATTCCTGGGTGCAGACAATAATTAACAGAGGTTACTACATTCCCTTTAATCTGTTTCCCAAACCACAAAGGGGAATCCCTGATGATCCACCCAGTCATAGGGATATATCAGCTTTAGAAGTACAAAAACTGTTTAAAAAAAAGAGTAATCCAAGCAGTCCCACCAGACCAGATAGGATCCGGATTCTACTCAAGATTCTTTTTAGTGCCAAAAAAGACAGGGGACTGGAAGCCAATATTGGATCTCAGTGTATTGAACAAATTTGTATGAGAAACAAAATTCTGGATCGTCACGGTTCAGTCTGTCATTCCTCTTCTAGAGAAAGCCAGTTGGATGTGCTCTATAGATCTTCAGGATGCGTATTACCATATAAAGATGTCTCTGCTTCCAGCTGGGAGCCAGTCATTACCAATTTGTACCACTGACCTTTGATCTCATCACAGCCCCCAGGGTATCCTTCTACCTCATGAGTGGTCTCTCAATCTCTGCATAGTGACAAAAATTTTTCGTCATTGGGGTCAGCCTTGCTGTGACCTGTTCGCCTCTCCCATAAACCACAAAAGCAGCAGCTACTTTGCCCTAGTCCCCCCTCATGGGGAGACCCCGAGAGATGCACTTCTCCACGATTGGCCCCCGGGACTTCTGTATACCTTCTCTCCAATCCCTCTAATTCCCCAATTTCTGAGGAAAGCTCAATGGTTGAAAAGCAAAGTGATTCTCATTGCACCTCATTGGCCCCGCCAAGTCAGTTTTCCATTTCTCTGGCCTCACCTGGTTCACCCCCTGTGAACTCTGGATCCAATTCCAGACCTGTTATCTCACCCTCAGGGCTTGGTCCATCGCAACCTTCAACATATCAGGCTGACTGCTTAGTTTCTCCACTTCCAGAAATTGCCAGGCAAAATAATTTGTCCTCCCCACAGCAAAAGTTACTTCTAGCTTCTCATAAACTGTCCACTAGAAAAATTTACCTTAGCAAATGGAAAAGATTTTCTATTTTGTAGGATACAAACGACTTTGATCCTTTCTCGGCTCTGATCGATAAGGTGCTAGAATATTTAGCCACCTTATTTCATTTAGGAGTCTCAACTTCTACCATTAGAGTTCATTTAGCTGCCGTTTTGAATTTCCATAACAGATTTGATGGTCATTCTTTGATGTCTCACTGTCTTTGCAAAATTTTTTTAAGGGTGCTCAATATTTGAAGCCACCTTACAAAGATCCTATAGTGCCTTGGGATTTAACCTTAGTTCTGCAATGCTTAGTTCATCAGCCATTTGAGCCAGCAGCCACTTGTGACCTCAAGTTTTTATCTTGGAAGACCCTCTTCCTAGTAGCTATCATATCTGATAGGAGAATTTCAGAGTTACAGGCTCTGTGTATGTAGCATCCATGTATCATCATCCACAAAGAAAGAGTATCACTCAGAACTAATCCCTCCTTCCTTCCTAAAGTGGCGTCATTCTCCAATATCAATCAGACCATAGACTTACCAGTCTTCTTTCCAAAATTTTCAAACAAAAAAGAGTTGCTTGGATATGTTGGACGTCCACAGACAATTAAATTTTTACTTTGACAGAACAAAATCCTCTAGGAAATCAGACCAACTATTTCTGTCCTTTTCAGGTACCAGATTGAGCAAACTGGTTTTAAAGGTCACCTTGTAAAAAACAGTTAAGAAACTGCAGTACATTTATATATAATCAGAATAAGCTCAATATTTTTATTTGTCATTTGTTTACCGGGTTAGTCTGGCTGGGCAGGTGCCCTTTTTCAGCAGACACCCAAGGAGAAAAGCTCCAACAAAAGTTAGAGCTCATTTGACAAGATCTGTTTCCACTTCAATGGTCTTCCATTCCAGAGCTTCTATGGAAGACATATGTGCAGCCGCAACTTGGGCTACCCCACATACCTTTATCACTCAATACAAATTAGATATGGTCTCCAGGGGAAGAGCATCTCTTGGCTCTATGGTGCTCAGGAATGTCCTTCCTTAGGGCCGTCCAAGTTCAATCTGTGTTGTTGATCTTCATTCATTCTTGACAACCTGCCCTCCTGCCTTTTCCTTAGAGACTCCTGGAGATTTGGAACTAGTCCTAGTCTTGTTATAGGGTTGTTGCTCAGACAGAGCTTCCTTTTTCCTTTCTGATAGGGAAACTTGATCTGAGGTAATGGGAAGAGAGGCAGTATGCGTGGAGCCTTAGCCCAAGACTTTTTGGCTGGTGCGGGCTAGTATAATGACCGACTCGGTTCTGAGGATTTGGAACCAAACCCATCAGTCAAAAATGAATGAAGATCGACAACACAGATGGAACATTATGGTAAGAACATAAGTCCTTTTTACATTGGCTAAATGGATAGCTATTTGCATTTCTTGGATCTATCCCCAACAAGGCATTTCTGTACCAAGGTCACTTAAAGCCCACTAGATCCATGGCCACTTCATCTGCTTTTTGGTCGAGAACATCTGTTGATGGTATTTGTGCAGCAGTCACATGGTCCAATGCTCCTACCTTTGTTAATCATTACAAATTGGATCTAATCTTCAGAAGCTGAGCTGCCTTAGATTCAGAGGTTCTCCAGAATATCCTTCCACGAGGGCCACCCAAGATTCATGTAGCTGGGGACTCTCTCTCACTCATTGAGGAGGAATGAAAAACAAGATCAGATTTAAAAGTTGTGTACTCACCATAAATAGGCATCTGTACAGTCTAGTTTGATTCTTCCTCAACTTCCCCCCATCCATCCCCCTTCCAATAATCTTCTGGAGGAACCTGTTGGATTTGTTACTGGAACTTACAGTTCTGGGTTTCAGCACTATTCTTTGAGTTATCCCTTTCTTTAACTAATTAATCTGGATCTTATGGCAACAAACTTGATCTGAGGTATTGAGAATGGACTAGGGCTTTGTGGGTAGAGGGAGGAGCTCAAGAGTTTGATTCAAAATCTGAAGTATGCGGCTGAGTCAGATTCCAGGATTGGATCCGTTACCCATTTGTTGAGGAAGAATAAAAATGGACAACACAGATGCGTAGTTATGGTGAGTAAATAACTTTTCATTTTGTCTTGCCTTGCCATACTTTGGGCATTCTGAGTCTTTTTTTAATGTGTTTTGTTGTGCTTTACTGTTAACTTTATGTATTTGCTCTTCCCTTAGTGTTATGCCACCTGTTTCTAACGTACTATAATAGTTTTATTTTTTCTGCACATCTGGACCAACAAACGGTCATCATCTCGCTATGAATCTTTTGATCTCTGTCCTGTTCATCTTTAATACTTCACATCACCCAGTGATATAGTAGGTGGCACTCCCTCCCCAGGTAAATTTACCTCAGAGAAATCGGAACTAATATGTAGACACTGAGAGTGCCATAAGGAGGTGTTTTTTTTGTTTTGTTTTTGTTTTTGTACCCTATTACCGCCTGTGATCTGGTTGGCTCATAGCACTGTGGTGTAGCAATACCCTCAAGTGCCAGGATGCATGTACATACTTACATATATCGGCACAGATGGAGTACATATGTACTGCTTGGGAAATTAAAGTCCTGTCCATTTCAGTCCATGCCTAAGTCTTCACCTGTTTTGTAATAGAAACCATTAATTTGCCTAGATCTTGCTACTGTCCTTCCCTACATGATAAAGGTAACACTGCCTGCTCACTCCTGTCTGTACTCATTTGGCTTCTCCAGCACCTGGGTTCATTAGTTGAACTTGGATCATCTGGGTCTCAAACAGGGCTTCATGTGTCTATGCCATGGAGCTGGCTGGTTTACAGCTATATTTTTAAACAGGAAGGACTTTTAAAGTTTTATTGTAACAAGTGAGCTTCTACTCAACATTGCCTATCATTGCTTAGTTGCTTTTCAAGCAGTCAGTTATTCTTGAAGGATAATGCCTTTTTATTTTGTCCTCCTGTTATTGTGGTATTGCTTGAACCCTAGATGAAAGAAGCTACTTATCTTTGCAGTCTTCTAGTGTCACACATTTAAGTCATTTGATTGTGTTCTCCACTTAGGACTAATTTTGTTTGCTAATCTGATCTCCATTCAAATTCAGCTAGAATTCACAGAATCTTATAACAAAACTATCAGGATTAGAATCAAAGCATTAAAACAATGATTTTATTTTAGCCAGCCTGGATGGCATAGAGCGATAAAGCCCTGACTATATTCTAGGTAACTTGAGTTTGATTAATGGCTTGGAAGTCTGACTGGCTGGCAGGGAGAATTGGCTTGCCTATTCTTCAGGGGAAGGGAGTGTACTGGGCAGATTCATCGAGCTATGTTTGAGGCCAGAACTTGGGGAGATCACAAGGCTGAGACGTGGTTGGGTCGAGGAGGTGTGACCAGCCCAGGACCCAAGGTGGTCACATCCTCACAGACTACACCTAGTGACTCAGTCACACTGCTAGCTGTTCTTCATGCTTCTCTTTCTGGCTGCTAATAGTGACCACAGCTGGGGGTGGGGGGAAGGTGTGGTGGTTATATTATTTTAAACACAGATTTCCAAGTTCACTTCCCTTCCATCAGTCAACTTGAGGAGAGCATAGGAGACATGAGAGAGCTCCCAAGTAAATAATGCTGGAGCAGGAAACAAAAAAAATATTTTACCGAAAATCTGCAAAAGTTAGGTAGTAATGATGTTAAAAAGTCATTGAATGATGTAAGCCTAAGAATAGGTCTAAAGAAAGTTCAAATACACATCAACTAGTTAAAAAGTCAGCATTATTACATTTCTTAGGCTCATGTCCTAGGCATGCTTTTGCGTACAGTTTGTTGGCAGGAAGGCATAGTATTGGCTATATATCCTGTTCTAGAACATTTAAAACAAACCAGCTGAAATGCAGAAGTTTTTTTTTTCTTGTTTTGATGGCAAAGTAGCACACTTAGCGTAAGCTTGTTGTTAGCCCTTGATGTATACAAATCTTATTCAGGGTTTGCAAGTTCAGTTAAGATCCACAGCAGTTAACCTACTCTGCAATGAAAAGGAAGAGTCCACCTTCCCCTTTGCTTTTCATAGGGGATGAAGACTTTTGAATGCAACGCATTGATTTAGTTGATCAGCTGTACCTAATTTGTTTCTATGATTGGATCATGGTAGGTGTAGATGGGCCAGCCAGTTAACAGCATGTGGTTAAATTTCTGCAAAGCCTTTGGAGATAACTTGATTGCGTGGGTGGAAAGGTGTCAAGAGGGTAAGACACAGAAAGCTGCTGTAACAGGGGAAGTATACTGTCAAGAGAAATGAAGGTAAGTAAAGAAGTGTCTTGGGGTCCATCCTGTGCTGTTCAGTATATTTATCAAGGAAATTACACAATACATAAAAAAGAAGATCAAACCTTTTGAGGATGACACAAAACTAGGAAGTGTAATTGGGGATTGGAAGGGTAGAGTTGCATGAGATGACAAATGACAACTGAGGCTCATTGCTAAGACAGTCAGTGTTTAGCCTCTGGGATACAGTATACAAACTGGAGTTTGCAGCTTAAAATGGTAACAAGACTTTGGATTATTGTAGCTGCAGTAGTGGATGACCAGGAGGAAAGTAAAAGGTAGCGTTCGAGTTTGTCAGGATGATGGACTGCATCTCCTGGGCATATTCTGTAGGGATAAGGAAGTAATTGTTCCCCTGTAGATGCATTAGTTGGAGTAGAACATCTAGTTTTGAAGACTGTAGAGAGAAAGTGCAGACAAACTTCATTAGGGTTGTAAAAAAGGATGGAAGTGATGTCCTCAGAGGAAAATCCAGGACTGATGCCTTTCCTTATCACTGTTGCAGACAGTATTCATTGCTACTGGGATATCCTGCTGAGGATAACTGAATGCCCACCCAGAATAGCAAAGCTTTTACACCTTCCAGGTGCCATATGTCAGACATATATCCTGTGTCCAAGGCACAAGGTACGTATGTGATGTACGAGCCTATAATCCTTAGAACTTGTTTGCCACCAGTCTACTCATATCGTCTACTCAGAGGCGATCTCTGCTTAACATATAAGGCCATGTCAAACCCAGAGCTGTTGGATATGCTACACTTAAAGAAATCCCAATCCCTCAGAGCTACATGCTCCAGGGATCTAAACCATGTCATCACAATAAACAAAACATGCTGGAGGGATAGGTTCCTGACCCAGAGACTCCCCAGACTCTGGAATAGATTGCCCATACATGTCAAGCAGAGTGCCTCTTTGGACCTCTTCAAGAGGAACCTTGACGATTGGATGGGAGAAAGGAAATTCACCCCAGGGATCACGTCAGTCGCCCTGCTAGACAGGGGTCCAGGAAAGTAAATAATGTGGGAAGAAATAGCCAGGGAATTGTTATGGCTAGGCTTGTACAGGCCCTAGGGCTGATAGCCTAGTACCAACCTATGAACCAGTCCGAATGCTACCTTGAATTTGGTCTCCAGTAAGTTCAATGAATTGGTTGAGCTAATATGTCTGCTAAAGATAAGTGCTCCATTACAGTCTCTTCCTTCCTTTTTTCTTCTTTTTGGTTTACCTTTTACATGTCACCCACGAAGGGGAAATGTGAGTGTGGGTGGCTGATTCCCCATAAAGATGGACACAAACACTGCCTTTTTTGTTTGGGTACTACACATGACCATACTCGTGGGAGATCTGCCAGGCATTTTTCCCTAAGATACTCTACAGTCATCTGTCATCTCTCATCTCTTTCCATTCACTTTAAGAACCAGCATTTAAAACTATTAGCTCAGGGTACTATGGACTCTAAATCCACCTGCTCTGATGTGCAGCTGCCACTTAAGAAAAAAGTCAAAAAGACATGCAGTGACTCTGTTGCTGTCCAGCCTTCTCCAGACGTCTCCATAAACTTGAACAAAGGACCATTTGGTGCCAACCTGAGGACCATTTGGTGCCTTTGTCAGCTCCCTCTGTCACAACCCAGTTGGATGCTATCACTGGGCTGCCTACCCATATGTACATCAAGTCTGTGTTGAGGAGAACCCACTGCTAATTATATCACAGGGGTCTTGCGGGGCTTCTCCAAATACTTGTTAGGAAAGCAGTGACTTGTAACCTCACTGAATCTGTGCAGGGGTTTGAACTGCCTAGATTTGTTAAAGCTGACGTTCCTTTGAAAAAAGAAGCAGAAGACTAAGCATGTGGCCGCTGTGGCTAAGGATCCACAAAAGGAATGGCACGATTTTACATGGGGGGGGGCTTGTCAATGCTGTTACAGCTCTAAAGCCCCTTCAGGGATTATTTGTTTATGCTTCTCTTCCTGCGTCTTTTCCCTGATCTTCTTTTCCTTCCATATGTCCTAGGGAAGCTGATTCCTGTGAAGAGGAGTCACAGGCATACTCTTATCAAATCAACTCTGCTCTTGCCATGGGGCCTGAAAAAGAGGATTCACGTTTTCCTGATTCCCCTATGGAGGAATTGTCCTCTGGGGTTACTGTGGTTTGTGTGATGGAACACTTTAAGTGGGATTGTTCCCAGATTTCTGACATTCAAAAGAGGTGCTATTTAACTCTTGCAAATAGATTCTTCTAGGCCTTCTGCTGTCCCTCCTGCTTTGGATGTCCTTTTGGATATTTTCTCTTCGGCTTTCCAGGCCTCTGATTACCAGCCTCCTGTCACTAAGAAGCCTCACAGGTATTATAAAGTGCCTGAAGCTCAAAAGTTTTTGTATAAAAGTCCATCCCCTAATCCAGCTATTATTTCTTTGGATACTGATAAACCATCTAAGTTGCTGTCCTCTTCTAAGTTTTTACCATCTGATAAGGATAGTTATGCAATGGAAAGGTATGGAAAGAAAGTGTACAATTCTGCCACCTTAGCCTTCAGGAACACTAACTGCCAGACCCATATGACTAAGTATGCACTGATTCTTCTTTCTACGTTTAGGGGCATTTTGACTGATATGCCTGACTCTGAGGTAAAGTTTTCTGCCATTTCCCTTGGGAGATTTGCTTCTCAAGTGACTTGTCATTCTTCTAAATGTGGCTATGATGCTGTTGATGCCTCATGTAGGGTTACTGCATCTGGATCTGTGATGAGGAATTACTATTAGTTGCACCTACAAGCTCTTCCTGAGGGCCTCAAGGCTAAATTACTGGATTCTCCTTTGGACAACCAGAATCTCTTTGATACTGCAGCTGATGATTTTTTAAGATCCTACAAGAATAAGGGTAAAGTTGTGCTGGATCTGAAACAAATCTTTCTTACTGCTCTTCCTAATTTTCAGAAAAAATATACATCTAAGCCTTCCTTTGTTTAGGCAACCTTGACAGCCTTTTACAGGTAAGTGGGCTTCCTGACAAGCCTTCTCAGAGTACTAAGGCCAAAAACCTGCTTTCCCTGACAAATCTGCTTTAATTTGACATTCTTCTTCTTGACTGTATTCCTCTATCCCCCCAATTGACTCCATCTTTTTCTATTTGGAAACAGATCACCACATACTCTTGGGTACTTTCCATTATCCAAAATAGCTATATTATGGTTCGGAAGTCCCTTCGCCAATTCTCAAGCCTTCCTCCACTTCCTCTTTGCCAGCTGCCTCATTTTCATTTTGGTCTTCAGGATCTTTTGATGCATCTTATTTCCCCCTTCTCAGCGGTGCAGACATGTTTACTCCAGGATTTTTCTATTTCACAGAAAGGAGGTCTTTTGGATGCTCATTCTAGCTCTCTCCTTTCTCAGCACTTTTCTAAAAGTTGCTTTCTTCAGGATGTTGCATCTCCAGAAGCCAATTCCTTTGCTGCATTTCTGGTGTCCCTGGATTTGAAGGAAGCTAACCTACACATTCCAATTCATCCTGTCTTCAGGAAGAGTTTATGCTTCTCTGTTTTTCCTCACACTGTCAGTTCATTTCTCTCCTTTGCCTTTGGGTCTTTTTACACCTCTAAGGATCTTTACCAAACATCTTACCCCAGTGGTGGCCTTCTGCAGACTTCAGGGAATTCAAATAGTCCCTTATTTGGATGACCTTTTGATTCAGGCACCCTCTCAGCATCTCATTCACTTCGATATGCTTCCCTCCAACTCTGGGGTTCACCCTAAATCTCAAAAAAGTCTGTGTTGATCCACTCTTAGTACCAAGTGTTTTTGGAATCTAGGTTCACAGGGGATTACTAGACTAACAGCTTAAGAGCCCTTACAAGCCTAGCCAATATAACCCCATTTTACCAATATATGGCCCTAAGGGGCAAGAACATGGTTTGGATTTGTGCCTCTGCCTTGAGTATCTTACAGATTGCCCCTGTCCATAAGGAACATAGGCACTACCCCAAGTGTAAATTTGTAATTCCCTATCCATTGATCCAAACTGTGCTTGAAGATGGCCAGGGAAGGGCTCTGCGTAACATGAACAGGAAGTTTGTTCTGAAGAAAGGGCAATCTCTGCAACATGCAACTGTCTCTCCAGCATGTTCTGTTTGAGTTACTAAGTTTAGATACCTAGATCAGGTGACCATAGGTTCGTGGGTGTGTACTAGGCTAATGGCCCTGGAGCCTTTACAAGCCTATCCCATAGAAGTGCTCTGGCATCATGCCGCCCGATGTTAGTTCCCAGTGCCTCTATCAAGTAGAGCCACTGGAGTGATCCCAGGGGTGAACTTTCTATTTCCCATCCACTCACCAAGTTTTCTCTTGAAGTGGGCCAATGAGGTTGTCTGCTTAACATGTATGGGAAGTCTATTCCAGAGCATGGGCAGTCTCTGGGTTATGAACATGTCCTTCAAGTATGTTCTGTTTATTGTAGTAATGAGGTTGTGGTCTCTGGAGAGATTGTGGTGTGAAGGGATTGGGATTTCTTTCGATATAGCATTTCTAACATTGCCGGGTCAGACATGGCTTTGCAGGTCAAGCAGAGATTGCCTCTTAGTAGATGATATGAGACAGAGAATAGCTGGAGTTTTTTGCATCTGTCCATGTAGGACATGTGTTTAAGGCCTAGGATCCTCTTCATGAGGTACTTTTGTGGGCTTTCCAGCTTTTGCATGTGTCTAGTGAGATACATGCCAAATGGGGCATTATACTCGATGATTGGCCTAATGAGGGAAGAGTAGAGAGAGAGATGATGACCTCTGTCTTCCTGGATGCAAAATCCTTGGTAATAAGATACGTCACATAGAAGGACTTTCTGACCACAGTGGCAATGTGGTGGTTGAAGGAGTGGTTGCTGTCAACATGTGTCCCCAGATCTCTTATAATGCCTTCAGTGTTCAGTGGGCTCCCATCGATGTGGCAATTAGTGGGAAATGAGTTTTTCCTGAAGGGGATGATGACACATTTTTTGGCATTAAGCTTAAGGCCATGATTTTGACACTAGTCATTGGTCTCAGTGAGGCCTTTCTGTAGGATGTCTACATTACTTAGGGAGTTAATAATGGCTCCCAGCTTGCAGTCATCTGTGAATTTGGTCAGCCAGATTCCCTCTGTGTTGGCCTGGACTTCTGAGAAGTAGATGCCAAACAGGAGAGGACCTAGGACCGATCCCTGTGGGACTCTACTCGTAACTGGTCGGTAGTCTGATTTGGAGTCCTCTACTTTCACACTGTGGGTACTAATCTGTGAGCCAATTTGCAACTCACCTAGTGATATAGGGGTTGATAACTAGTTTGGTGAGTTTATCAATAATTCCTGAGTGGGGAATGGTATCAAAGGCCTTGGCCAGAAAGAGGTAGGTTGTATGAACTGCCTTGCCCTCATCCACAGCTCTGGTGACAGAATCAAAGAAGTCAACCAGGTTGAGCAGGCATGATCTACCTTTCACAAAACCAAATTGTGTGTGATCTAGAGTTTGGATATTCCTTGTATCCTTGTTAATTAGGTTCGTGATGATGCACTCCATAGCCTTACATATCAGACACAGGCTAATGGGGCGACAATTCCCAGCGTCTGTAGTCGCTCCCCATTTATGGAGAGGGATGACTGTAGCAATGCACCATTCGGTAGGGACAAAGCCTGAGGTGAGGCTGTGATTGAACACGGCACATAGATGTGGTGTCAGTTCACTTTGTAGTTCATGTAGAACACATCCAGGGATATTGTTGGGTCTCATGGAAGCTGCATTCTTGGCCTTGGACAATACAGCTTTAACCTGTGCTACAGTAATGCTGGGTGCCTTGCATTCCTTCGGTATTGTGATTGGTCCCTGGGGGGGGGGGGGGGTAAAGTTGGCACTGAATCTGTCGGTCATTATGTTGGCTCAGTATAGGCGGTACCATTATGCAGTAACTCAGAGCAAACCTGAGTATTGTTGTGGAGATTCTTGATATAACTATAGAAGGCTTTGTGGTTGTTTTTAGTGTCTGCCGCAATTCTGCCTTCCATAGCTGGCTTTAGAGGTTTTGATGAGGGCTCTCAACTTTTTGTTGAGGCTATTAAGAGAGGTTTTCCAGTCTTGGGACATCACCTTTTTCTCCAACAGTTTCTTCCTTCTGTTGTAGAGTTTATTAATGGCAGGGGACCACCAGATTGGCTTCCTTTTTTTGGAGGAGAGCGTCTTGGTTCTCTTGGGTATGGCTAGTTCCATACATTTATGTACGTATTCGTACTGCATTGGTGTATGATTCAGCAGTCCTGCATCTATGTTCCATTGACATGGGTACCGTGAAGTTAGCCACCTCTGTTTTTAGGAACCCAAAGTCAGCGTTGGAAAAGTTTTTCATGGTGGTTACCTTTGTACGGGGTGTGGGTGAGATGTGGATTTCCATGGTGATTAGTTTGTGGTCGGATCTAACCAGGGAGGAACTGACTGTTGGTGAAGAGCAATGGTTGCCCATGTTAGTAATAACCAGGTCAAGGATGTTACTTCCTCTAGTGGGGGTAAGAATGAGCTGGTCCAGGGAATTGGAATTGATGAATTCCAGGAAGCGTTGGGCCAGTGTATTGGTGCATGAGTAGTTTTTCTTTCTCTAAATAATTTTTATTATTCTCCATATATGATGATATTTAACATTACAATCATCAGTAAGAAGAAATATTAAAACACTTTATATACACTATATACAATTGACCTGAACAAGTATCACTAAAATAAGAAAGGAATGAGAGAAAAAATATTATAATATTCAATCAATGAAATGTAAAGTTACACATTTAGACTAACTAAAGGTGCACAAGTAGTTTTTCCAGTTGATGGAGGGGTAATTGACGTCACCTAGTATGAGAGTGTTGGGTTGGACCCTGATAGTTTCCAGGATGCTTAGTAACATGGAGTGAGAGTCTTGGGACTTGGTTGAGGACCTATAACAGGCTACAAACTGAATTGGTGTCTTACCCAATGTTGGTTCTACCTGAAGTATCTCAGATGTGTTATGCTGGTCTGCTAGTCTGGAGGTGTGCATATCCTTTATGAACATGGAGACACCACTGCTTGGAGCTTTGGTCCATGTTCTGAGGCCGAAAAATGTGGAATGAGTTATAGCCTGGTAGCGCAGGGGTGCTTTCTGTTGCTTTAAGCCAGGTCTGCATTACAGCACAAATGTCGATGTTCTCCATTTTGCAGAGTGCTACGATCAAGTGCATCCTGAGATTTTAGACTTCTACCATTGAGCAGCATGACTGTCAGATTGCATTTATTTGTAGCTGTTATGGTGGTAATTTGATCTTTGGAACATCGGCTTAAAAAGGCACTGTAGGGGTGGCAAGAGCCTTAACCAGTATCCGGAAACCTAGGGGTGACAGATGCAGGCATCTCTAGCAAAGGCTCGAGGTCTGTCAATCATGCCATCTCAAACAGAGAGATACTGGATCCCCTTAGAATGACACCAGAAACTTAGCCAATTGTTGAAGTCAATCATTTTCTGCTTGTACTGTGGTATCATTCTGGGTGACAGTAGGATGCTGCTCAGGGCTAGGGTTGTACCTGCCTGGGCCACATAATCCGAGAGCTCTTCCATGTCTCTTCATGTAGTCCAGGGAAGTGTGTCTCAAGTCATTCACACCCACATGGACAGTGACAGTGTCATACCTGTACTTATTGTGGAGTGACCAGAGTGTGTGTGTCAGATTCTGACACCTGATAGACAGCTAACTGTTACCTTCTCCTTGTTCAGCCTAGTGAGTGGGACATCAATGTGCCTCACTATCGAGTCACCTATGATTAGTGTATTGGACAAGCTGTTTTGCCTTAGGGTCTTGAAGGGCACACTGCGTAGGTTAGCTATGTGTCTTGTGGTTTGTGCTGTGTTGTGGTGGTCGAGTGCGTTTCTGCCTTGGAGGTCTCTGCTTTGTGTCATGCTGTTTGACTTGCTGATGTGTAGCAGCTCCATCAGGGCTGGATCTGTGAGTATCTTGTAGGTCAAGCATAAGTCACCCCTTAATTGTCAGTAGGAGACAGAGTAAATGGAGAGGGCTTTTAGTCGATCTGCATAGGTCATGTTGTTTACACCCTGTATTTTCTTTATGAGGAACTTCTGAAGTTGCTCCAGCTGCTGTAAGTGCCTAGTGAAGTGCATGCCAAATGGCACATTGTACTCTATTATTAGTCTAACGAGGGCCGAGTATAGCGTGACTATAATTTCCTTGGATCTGGATGCCATACCTTTACTTCTAAGTTGTGCAACATCGAAGGACATCCTGACCACTGTAACCTCTAAGAGCAAGAAATCTGGACAAAGCCATAAATAAAAGTGGGACAAAAGCCCAAAACAGGGGCAATTTTAAATATTGATCTTGCAAAGTAAGAAAGTTGGTAGAATAACAGGTTTTGCATCAGCATGAATTTTTCTGAAGGATATGAAATCTGAAGCTCAAATGTCTGTCATTATTTTCTGACTTCAGTCTTTAATGATTTGCCACTAATTTGCCAGAAAACCACAGTTTTATGAAAAATGGACCAAAACTATGAGGCAAAAATCTGAACATTCATGAAAATCTCTACAGTTGATAGGTATGGGGCACTGTGGACACATGTTGGTCAAAGTTCAGGCTACTATCTGTCTGTGTACCTAGATCTCTCACCTTTGAGTCTTATCTTAGGGGTGTGCTATTGATGTAATTTGTAGGGGTATTTGATTTCTCAAAGGGTATGATAATGTATTTTTTCACATTTAGTTTTAGGCCTTGCTTCTGGCACCAATCATTTGTCTGATCTAGCCCCTTCTGAAGGATATGTACATCATTGGGGATTCAGTGATTGCCCCCAGCTTCCAGTCATCAACAAACTTTGTCATCCAGAGGCCTTCCACACTAGCCTTAGACTTCAGAGAAATATATTCTAAACAGGAGTGGTCCCGGCACTGAACCCTGTGTACAACACTAGTAACTGGCCTCTTGCTGGATTTGGATTCACCCAGTTTAACCACATGTATCCTGTCCATGAGCCAGTTGGTTCACCATCTGGTGACATAGGGGTTTATGCCCGGTTTTGTGAGTTTATTTATGATTCCTGAATGGGGAGTTGTGTCAAATGCCTTGGCCAGGTCGAGGTAGCCAGTATATATTTATTTTACCCTCATCCAATGCCTTGGTGACTTTCTCAAAGAAATCCACCATATTCATTAGGTATGATCTGCCCATGACGAAGCTGAATTGGGTCAGGTGCAGTGTTTAGAGGTTTCCAGTGTCATTATTTATCAGGTCCATGATTATCCTTTCCATGGCATTACATATAAGACTAGGTAAACTTACTGGTCTGTAATTTTCCAGGCAAGTAGATGTTCCTTTTTATGCGGAGGGATGGATGTTGCTTCTCCACTGTATCAGGACATAGCCAGTCAGGAGGCTGTGGTTAAACAGAGATCTTAATGGGCCTGATAAGTCCTCATTTAAGCTGCTTAAGAGGCAACCTGGTATATCGTCAGACCCCATTGAAGCCATACTTTTAGCTTTAGAGAGCACAGTTGCAACCTATTTTGTGGTGAGAATTGGTGGTGGAGTGGTGGAGAGTACTTCTTGGGGAGAACTGAGGTGGTGAAATTTGAGGTGAATTTTTTGGCCAACAGATTTGCTATATCTTCTGGTTGAGTATAGGTGATAACCATCTACAACTACTTTTGCACATTGTTGGGTGTTGCCTTTAAGAGTCTGCTTTCAGACACTTGACTAGTTCCCTGATTCACTTTAGACTAATGAGAGACTTTTTGCTCTGTTGTGCACATTTCGTCTTACTTTATGACAGGATTTTCTTTCTTTTGTTGTACAACCTGTTAATACCAGTGGTCCACCAGGGTGGCTTGTTTTCTGGTACTGTCATACTTATGCAGTTGTTTGTATGGTCTTACAGGGCTTTTGTGTGCATCTCTGCATAGGTTTCTGGATTTGGGAGAGCTTGTAAGCTTCCCAATTAATGGAGGTGTAGTTTAAATCACCCATGAGTATGGCATTGGGCTGGATGGGGAGTGATTGTAGCAACTTCATTTATGATGTATGGGTTTCCTAGTTCTTGGTGGGGACCTGTAGCTAACAAGAATATGGTAATGGATTTTTCCACATGTTTAGTTGGACATGGAGTAGCTCAAGCATGTCCTATTGTTTGACCAGCCTTGAGGTCTGCTTATCCTTTATGTAGATAGCTGCAACCCCGCTTTTTGCTCTTTCATGTTCAGTGGGTGATCTGAACACATGAAAAGCATTATAGCACAGCTGGAGTGCGTTCTGTGGCTTGAACCATGTTTCTGTAACTCCACAGATGTCAGCATTCTCCAGGGTGAGGAAAGCTTCCAGAGAGTGCAGTTTCTTGTTGAGACACCTAGCACTGAGCAGTAACACACCTAGCTTATCCTCAGTAGTTTTTGTTATGCTGGAAGGTTTATTTGGCAATATCTAAAAAAGGCACTATAGTGGTGGATAATGTTTTAGCCAGTATCTGAAAGACTAGAAGTGACAGTTGAAGACCATCCGTGGCAAAGCAGTGTGGCCTGTCAACCATGTCCTTCCAGGCTGAGAAGTACTGGACCCCTTTGGAATAACACCAGTAGCCAAGTCAATTCATTTCCTGCTGGTATTATGACATCATCCCTGGAGATGGTAAAATGCTGCTCAGTGCTAGGCTTATACCTGCCTGCGACACATATTTTGACAGCTCAATTATGTCTCTGTTCATACAGTCCAAGGAGGTAAGTCTCCGGTCATTCATCCACACATGGACTATGCGAGTCTTACTGGTACTTAAGTGACCTGAGTGCTTACATGATCTGGCTGATCCCAGCCTGGTAAGAGATACAGCACCGTGTCTCACAATGAAATCTCCTATGACCAGAATATTGGGTTGTGGAATGTTTTGCCTTATGGGCTTGGTAATTGAGACATGAGATGTGGCTTTATGTGTTGTGATGGGAATTGTCTTGTTTGTGTGCATGCAGAGTTTCTGAGGACTGTGCCTGAGAGGCTTTTGAGGTTTGGGTAAGTAACATATGAGCACTTCCGCATATGTAGGTCTGTGTGTGTGGTCCTTTGTGGACGCAGTGAGTGATGTGTGTGAGATGTTCATCGTGCATACAGCTGCAGTCATAACAGATGGGTTCTCCTTTGCTGTGTGCTGAAGGCCTGTGCTGAGGTAGCAAGAGAAATTCCCTAAGCCTTTTCTTGGAATCTGAATAATCTTGGCCTTCCCAGTGGAAGTGTTCCCTTAAGGTATGCAAAGTTTCCCCAAATGAGTAATCCTCTGGGGGGGATACAGATGGAATGGACTCCTCTGCATCGGAGTCTTCAAAAGGGGAGTAAGAATGTTCCTGTTCATCAGAGTGCTCTGATATAATGGAGCCCTGATCAGAGGAGGGGGATTCTTCCTCCACTCTGGGCCTTTTGTCCGGGGGGGGGGGGTTGAGAACCCCTGATAAGAGTAATTAAATCCTCCGCCATTTTCAGCATCTGTTTTTCAGGCATGGGGCCTGGAAATGGGCCCTGTGTAGCTTGCCTCTTAGAATGCATGGCTGCTTTAGACTTAGTGAAAGCCTTGATGGAAAAAAAGAAGAGGAAGGTCTGAAGACACCTTGAGAGGAGGTAGACCTGTCCACAGTTTGAGATTCACCTCCAAGAGTGGCTTCGGTATCTGTAATCGGGTTGTGGGCCGAGGAGCCTGTGAACTCGGGCACAGGAGACACCACCAATGAAGTGTCGTCGGTAGTCAGGGGCTGCGTAGGCGCCTCGCTGAGAACCGGACCACGTGTAGTCAGCTTTGGCGTGGTGTCGGTAGAGGCCGTGGACCTCGTGTGTCGGTCCTTATCTTTGCGCTTTTTAGACAAAACTGGAGTCGGAGTATCCGATGACATAATATAGTTAAATGTTTTGCCAAAATAATGCTGGGTGAACTCTGCCCGATGCTTAATGGTGCGCTTGTTGAATGTAGCACGAAAACAACAGACCGAGACGTCGTGGTCTGGGCCTAAACAAGGAATACAGAGGGAATGGAAATCCTTATGCGGTATTTGCTTCCCACATGAAATACAATTATTAACTTTGTCTGACATTGGTCTGAGGCAAGAAAAGTTTCCCCAACGGGGTACTTAGCTTTCAAGAAGACTTCGGTTGCAAAATTTTCGTAATTTCAGGAGCTGGCCGACTGGCACTTGCGAACTGCTTCTGCTTTGGGCACCGCGCGGCAAGAAAGACTGAAGAAAATGGCGTCGGCTGGTTCTTTTATACCCCTGTCGCACTGACATCAGGGAAGAAGCGACGACAACCAACGCCGGACCTAGACTTTGGAATTCGGCCGACCGAGGACCCGCCTGACGGCAGGAGAACCCATCTGTTATGACTGCAGCTGTATTAGCACTCGAACATCTACATTTATGGTAGGTACAAAACTGTACTTTACTGACAACCTGTTTGTTCCTTTTTTGTCTGTATGTGAGAGTCTAGCCTCCGATGTCAGTGTGTAACTACATTTCTCACATACTGTATTTGTCTGAGAATTAAATGAATATCAGTGTACATAAGGCAATAGTTACATTGCGTCAGGATGCCCATGTTTGTTAAGCTGGATGCAGAGATGACAGTAAAGTGCCCATTCATGGTTGCAGGTCCTAATGTGTACTTGCAAGGGATAGGAGTGGAGGGTATTTGTAACCAGACAAAGTAAGGGTGCTTACTTGGTGTAATCTGCAGCTAAACTAACCAGCAATGCTGCCCAGTGCCCAAACCAGTTGCTGTCTGAGCAGCAATACTTCTGGGTGCTATAGTAAGGCAAGGTAGACCTAAGTAGTCCTACGCCTAACTAAATGCATAAATGCTGCTCACTTGCAGACTAGTTACCCCTTGAGTAAAGTAGGACTGAGGTGAAGTCCTAAGGTGTTTTTTATAGGGAAATTTCAACTTCTGATGATTGCATGTGTTTAAGGCACCAGTAATCACAACTGTGCAAAAAGCAGCTCCACTCAAATACAAGGCTTATATATGATCGGAAAAAGCAAGTTTACATGATTTGTGCCTTAAAGCCATTCAGTAAGCACTCAATGAGTTTTCCACCAGCAACTCCCAGCTCAGACAGGTGAAATCAGCCCTCTCCTGCCACAACAGTGGAGACCGTTTGTTGGGGAAAAAAACAAGAGTGGAGACTTTGACCCTGTTAATGTAAAATGACTGGTTTGTATCTGTTAAAGAACCCCAGACAGATGCCTAATACTAAGAAACACTAGATACAATGTAATTCAGTGCAGAACAGCAGCCCTTACAGCTGTTTAACAATGCAACTTTAAAGTTTAAAGAAGAGGAAAAAAAAAAAAAAAGATAACTAGAGTAACAAACTTTCCCAGTATAATGAAAATAAGCAATGCAAGGACAAAGTGATACTTAACTTCATTTGTCTTACCAAGGATGGCTACAGATGTTAGCAAAATCTCTCAAAGTCTCTGACGTTGTGGAGCGATGAGTAGCTCTGGATAAATGAGCCAAGACTTGTGCAAATGCGAGGCTTATGCCATCAGCAAAAAAGCACGTTTTACACTAACTGTACCCTAAGGCCAGTCAGGTAAGCACAGAATGAGCTTTCCACGAGCATTTCCCAGCTCATATAGGAGAAAGCGCCCCTTTCCTGACACAAGAGTGCCAAATTTGACCTTCCTTAACGGAAATGGCTGGTGTGGAGTCCAAATCTTGAGGAACCACAAATAGCTGCCTAATACTAGCTAAGAAACAGTAGGTACAGTGTAGTCCAGTGCAGAACAGCAGCCCTTATAGTAGTTGAAAATTCAACTTTAAAGAAGTGCAAAAAAAGACAGTAAATAGTACAGTAAACATTCACAGTGTAATGAAAATAAACAATGATTCCAGATGTTTGATTCTGTACAGGGCACTGGCACAGTGAGCAGCCCTGTGCAAATGTGCCAAATTTATACCAGCACTTGAAGTACAGAAAACTGACTTCCAAGCACACTGGCCAATAAAACAACTACACTTAGATCCCTCTTCTGTGCTTCCCAACTCAGATAAACCATGCAAACACTTGCTGCCACTAGATGAATAATCCCCATCCTCCTAATATAAAAGCACAGTAAAAGAGTGTACAGATTGAAATGCTACCACAAACAAACTTAAAGTTAAGGAAAGGCAATAAGTAATTCAAGATAACAACACGCTTATAGAAGTGTGATTATTCAATAAAAATATTTCGCTTTGTAGAAGTGAGCCAAGATCCACTCAACTGTGCAGAATTTATAAAGGCATTAAGAACAAGGTAAGCTGATTAATAAGCCCTCTGGCCAATAAATCAACTACAAGCAAGGGTGAAGCCAGGCATACTGTTTGTACTCTACTGAGTACATTTTTGTCTGAGCATCATATCAACATGGCTTTTTTTATGTCATATTATTTAGACTAAATGCCTTTAACAACAGATGCAGTATTGCTAATCTAAAACAATATTTTAATAGCTTTAGGAGGAACAGCTGAAAATGTCACTTACATATATTAAGTGCTTGGTGGGCAGCATTTTAGAGAGATGTTCATTTTTAAGTGGTAAGTGTCCAAGGAGGGTAGCACTAAGAGCTTGTGAGTACAAAATGGAATTTACTTGCTATACCCCTAACTGCTGCCTGGTTAAAGAAACTCCATGCTGCCCGGTTAAAGAAACTCCAGCTCTACTCAGTGGCATACCGCCTGCTCAGAGGCGATCTGTGCCTGACGTATAAAGCCATGTCCAACCCGGAATTAATGGACATGCTGCACCTCAGAAAATCCAAATCCTATCGAGCTACGCGCTCGAGAGACTTGAACCTCAGCACTGAAATAAATAGGACATGCTGGAGGGACAAATTCATAACCCAGAGGCTCCCTTCACTCTGGAATAAAATCCCAGTCCAGGTTAGGCAGAGTCCCTCATTGACTCTCTTCAAGAGGAATCTTGATGAGTGGATGGGAGATAGTAGGTTTACCCCGGGTATCACTTCTGTGTCACTGTTAGACAGAGGCACAGTATACTAACCTCGAAAAAGGGCATAGCAAAATTAATTTAAAATGGGTGGCGAAAGCCAAACACACACTGGCTAGGCTTATAAATGCCCTAGGGCAGATAGCCTAGTATGAACCTATGAACCTATGTGTAGTGCATTTCCCTAACCTATACAGACGAGGCTACCACCCACTGTCAATAGATGGAAAATCGTCTATCCTCTTGATATAAAAGCACAAAAAAAGAGCTTGCTAGAGCACAAAAATGCACTACTTTATCCATCAGCTAGCTAAATGATGAATTCAGAGCAAGTAAATCAGTAGAGCAGTCACTGAAAGGCAAAATAGACTTTTTTTCCAAAAATAAGTAATTCATGATATCAACAGCAGAAAGGGAGGAGCTTATAAAGTTCAATTTACAGTAAGGATGGGCAGCTTAAAAATAACCAACCTTAAAAACTAGATCAAGGAAAGGAAGAGTGAGTGGAAAAAATAACCATCTGAGAGTCATCAACAGTGTTTGTATTTTTTGCAGGCCTTGAATCTTATAGGAAAGGAGGTTACAGATATTCTCTGTGTATTTAAATATCACTCGGGAAACAAATTAACCAATGGGGGAAAAAGGTGAAATGTGCAGCCTGGGTAATTTGTGTCTGCCAGATAAAACAAAAACACCAGGCCAGATTTCTCAAAACAGAAAACGAAACACCAGGCCATATTTCTCAAAACAGAAAACGAAATGGAACAGATAAAACAGAAAGCAACTCCATCAGTTTAAGCAAACTCATGGACAAAAAAGAGATTATTTACCTCATTCCTCATCCAGCAGCGAGTCACCAACAGTGCTTGTAGTTTTTGCAGGCCTTGAGTCTTGTCAGAAAAGACAAGGCCACAAATATTCTTTGTATTTTAAGTAAAAAATAGATTCAAACTCTAACCGTGACCCCTTCCTGCCTAGCCAGTACATATTGACTGCATCTTGAATGCAGGATTCAAACCATACCAATGATGGCTTGTCCCCCCGCCTCAGGTCTTGTCTTTAACTGCTTATTTTCTTTTTCTTCTCCCTGTTCCAGTCCTTCCTGCAAGGAAATTTTTGCAAGCTGTAGTGTACATGGTATCCACTGCTCCTATGGTTCCCTTTGCCAAATTCCATGTGAGAAAATTCCAGTGGTAGGTATTTCATGACTGATTGGCTTCAGCACTACCATCCTGTGGATTTTTCTGTTATTCTCTTGCCCTGTTTTAAGCTTAAGCTCTGCTGGTGGATTCACAGATTTCCCTAAATTCAGTTGTATCTTTTCAGGTTCTTCTTTCCACTCAGGAGCTGTGGACAGGTATAGCTGATCAAGGTTGGGAAGCTTCCTCCAACAATTTCAGGGTTCAGGGATATTTGTCTTATCAACAATTTATAAACTGCATCAGCATCATGGAGATGAGAGCTCTAATTCTGGCACTTTGTGCTTTCCAGTCTCTTTGGATTCCAGGTCCTTTAAGGATTTTCCTAGGCAAATACCACAGTAATGTGGTATATCAACAAACAAGGGGCCACAAATTCTTACCTTCTTTGCGGTATGGCTCTTCAGGTTTGGGATTTTGTGGTCCACTGTCCATTGTTTCTCCAGGTGGTTTAAATTCCCTCAGAGCACAGTCTTGTGGCAGACACTTTGAGCAAGTCCAGGACAGATCCTCATAACTGGATGTTTCACAGGGAAGTGATCCTGGGCAATAGTACATCAGTGGGGTACTCCTCAAGTAGATCTTTTTGTCTATCTTCTGAACAGACAACTTCACTAGTTCCGTTCCAGAGTTCCAAGACCTCTGATTTGGAAATTGGATGCCCTGTCTTTTTTCTGGAAGGCGATGTTTGTGTATGCCTATCCCCCTCTTCCTCCGCTACCAAAAATCTTGTGGGACAGTCCTAAAATCTTGTTGGTGACTCCGCCTTTGCCCAGACAGCAGTGGTTTCCATTTCTACTTCATTTGGCCAGAGGCAGTCATCACAAGTTACCTCACATGATGGATTTTCTCACAAAGGGCAAAGGATCTCTCATTCACCCTCACTTGCCCACTCTTTAGTTGACTGTCTGGGTAGCCAGGTTTTGATTACTTTTAGACACTAATTTTCTGAGGATGTGCTTTGGGTTTTGCAGGAGACCAGAAAAACCCACTTTTTGAAAAGCCTATTTGACTAAGTGAAAGATTGTGTGATTCAAACATGAAATGGGCCCCTTTTCTGTGGGTATTCCTGTGACCTTTTCGTATTTGTGTGAGTTGCTCACTTTCTGGTCTGGCATAGTCATCTGTTAAAGCTCCGTGATCATACAGCTTCAGCTCGTCTGCCTTTGAATCCAACTATTACTTCTTGTTTTGAAGTCAAACAGTTTTTGAAAGACATCTTTCATATTAGGCTCTCAAGAAGACCTATTCCTCCTTCTTGGGCCCTTAATTTTGTTCTGGAGAAATTAATCCAGTTTTCCTTTGAGCCTGCTGTTTCCTCATTTTTGTTGCACTGTACTTGGAAGACTTCACTGTTGGTGGCTCTTACTTCTGCTAAAAGAGTCTCTGAACTTCAGACACTCCATGGCAGTTCCACTTTTTTTGATTTTCCACAAAGACAAGGTTTTCCTTTGCACTCATCCGTCTTTTATGCCCAAGGTGGTTAACAATTTGTCTTTGAATCAAACAGTTCATCTTCCTTCCTTTTTCCCCTCTCCACAGAATGCCAGTGACAGGATTCTTCATACCTTGGATTTACATAGAAAGTAGAGGTATTACCTAAAGAAAACAAAAGATATAAAAAAATCTGAGCAACTTTTTTGTTTCTTTTCATTCCAGGAAATTGGATTTGGCTGTTTCTAAGGAAACCATCTCTTCCAGGATTTCTAAAGACATTTCCTTTTGCTATTCCTTTAATGGCAAACAGGTTTCTTACGTGCATACTCATTCTACCAGGATGGTTACCTTTTCTAGTGCCTGTTTCAAGGGTCTGGATGCTAGATCCATTTTGGAAGCTGCAGCTTGGTCTTCTGTACACACTTTTACCAAGCATTATAAGTTGGATGTCATTTCCAGGACCAGTACAGTTTTTTTCAGTGTCATCCTTCATGTTTTTTTTTTTCAGGGTTCCTCTGTAGCTTCCTCCTCCCATCCTGTCCAGTAGTTTTTATATTCTTCCATTTGTAATGATCACTGCAACAGTGATAACGAAGGACATATAACAGTTGTATATGATCTTACCATAACAGTAGATGTTCTACTTGTCACTGTTGGAGTATTCTGTTCCTCCCTCCTTATCCTTTTTTCTCTGTTGCCTTCCTTCTAGTTGAGAGGTCTTGCATCACGTTCTTCTTCCCTTCCTGGATATAAATGTTATTGCTTTCCTCTTGATTCTTTTGGGTCAGTTCATGTCCGAGGATTAGGAGCCCTTACATCACATATGTACCTTATGACTTGGATGCAAAACATACATTTGATGCATGCACTTGGACAGTGTAAAAGCTTTGGTATGCTGAGCAGATGTTCAGCTATCCTTAGTAAGATATCCTCGTTGTAAAGAATACTGCAACAGCGAGAAGCAGGAATATGATAAGATCTTACAAAATATACTTTCTCCTTAGAAGATGAAAGGGAAGGGGGGTTGAGATTTGGATCCACAAACTCATTAAGAGGAAACGTAAAGGAAATGAACTGATGAGAAAGGTCTAAATAAGGGTCCACTTTCAAATCTCGAAATACAGAAATATCGAATTTCAGTATCTTGAGACAAAAATGTCAAAACTACACTACAACAAAAATTAAAAAAAAAAAAAGAATGCGAACGTCACAGTATGGAAAGTTCATAATACCGAATTTTCAGTATGCGATGCTCCATTATTTAATACACCCTTGTGGCCCCAGTAGTAGCTGAAAATTCCTTGTACAAGCCCACCCAACCAGTCAACAAGCAATAAATAAAATGTATGCATTTCAGAGTAACCATTTGAGTACAGGTGCTGTTCAGTAAATTGCAAGTTGTATTAATAGCGAAAATAAGGCTATCAGGACATATCTGAAAAAAATTCTGTTGTAATACACCTCACTACACCTTTTCCTAACTATACTGGTGCTACCAGGAAGCATTTTAGTAGAGCTACATGGAAGAAGTTTTCCATTTTAGACTGCTGAACTGCCTGCCATTTCTTAGGTGGGAAGGCAGAAGTAGTAGATGTCCTGTTTTAGACATCTGTTTAACCATCAGTGTTCATACTTTGACCCCTTTTGATCTTGTGGAATGGAGATGTGTTATTCTGAGTGAAAACTATCAGCAGGAGTTGTACTTCAAGCTTGTTTGTGCAAATCACTGGGAAAATGAAAATTTGCTCTACGGTATATTAGGGATGTCACAGTAGTGCAGCAGGTAGTGTTGTCACATCACAGCAAGAGGTTCACTGGTTTGATTCCTGGCTGGGGTGCCTTCTGTGTGGAGTCTGCATGTCCTCAATGTGTTTGTGTGTGTTTTCCCTGGGTGCTCTGTTTTTCTCCCACATTCCAAAGATATGCAGTAAGTGAATATTGCACTCTAAGCTGGCCATAGGTACGAGTGTCCGTGAGTATGTGTGGTTTGGAAAACAACTGGAGAAGAGCCAGACACTCAGCAGTGTGAACAGTTGACTTTAGATGATTGTTAATGCTGAAGTGGCACTCCAGTCCCATGTGTAAAAAGGAGAAATGGGGTTGTGGATGGATGGATGAATCCTAGGGATAAAATTGTTATCAAAAGGTGTCAAGTACACTAAAGCACTGGATTATGTTAAACATCACAAATTGTTTTAAGCTTCTGTTAGTTTGGGGTTAACAATAATGAAGGGACATGTTTGGTGCAGAGTCACCACATTGAGGAATGAGGGGTATTCCACTTAATCTGGGGACATGGTTGTATGTGTTTGAACATTCTGATGTGCATTCACGTCTTTGTTGGTTCTGCAAAGTTTTAGAATGTGTGTAGATTATTTAAAGAAATTTCAAAAAGCACCAATTTCAGATATCCTTCCCCAGATGGAATATCTCCTATATCTTAGCTACACATCAGAAGTCTTGCCAAAGCTAAAACACCTACACATTGATATGCATACAGTAGGTTCATGAGTAACATGTTGTGGCCATTCCATTTAAGCCATCTAGCTCTGTATGCATGAAGTACACGCCTCAGAAGGCACAACTCCTAACAAATTTAATGTGATTTAGTTGCAGGTTGTGATATGTAAGGAGCCCTACCTGATCTTTCCTACACAATTTGCTCAGTTTCCTGTGTCCTTTCCTGTGGATGCAAAGTAGAAGTTAATATATTTTACATATCGAAAATGTCTACCACTCATTGTGTATGAGTTTGGAAATTAACCATTTTGACAGTCAAGCTCTTTCTGAATGGTTTGTGTACAGTGTAATCTTTTGTCATCAATAGACTCTTGGATATTGCATTCGGGGGTATTCTACCAAAATGTTGTTTGCTGTAGTACTGCTTTTATAATGCATTTTTTAATAAAGGGGCATCTGTGGGATGGCCGCATTATCACCATTCTATTGTTCCTCCAAACACTAAATTGTCAGTGTACAATCCTGAAGCAAAGCTTATTTTGAAAGGACTGGTCCTGAAAAATATCCTGTTATGATGCCCTCTCATTCTTGCCTGCTACCTTTAGCTGTTTGTTCCTGCTGTTTGGGATTCTGTCAGAGGGATAACTTAACTCAGCCTTGAAATAAGTTGGTAAAGATTTGTGAGCACTTGTAACTAAAATAAAAATGACAGAACGAGCCCATACAGTGGTTGTATTTATTAATCAAAATTAAGTACTTTTATTAGTAGTATCACTGACTTCATCAGAATAACAACTAAAAATTCACTTACAATTTAAATAATCCCCAACTGATCACATGGTCAAAAACCTAATCAACAAATTAGAATTAAAGAACAATCGGCCACTTATTAAAACCCATGACAGCTTTACAAATAAATCCATTGTCCATTTCTTACCATAATAAAGACCCCTAATAATAAGAACAACACACACACACACACACACACACACACACATATATATATATATATATATATATGTGTGTGTGTGTGTGTATTTTTAGTAATAAAAATGTAGTGCAATAAAACACCTAAACTTATAAAACCAACTCTGCCTTTAGTTTCAGTACACTGTTAATAGAGATAGTTTCAATTAGGCCAGGAGGGACTGCTGCATTGTACCTTAATTGCCACCTCAGTTCTTTATATTCTAAGTACAGGTCAGCAGGTCCCCTCGTGGTCCTAAATCTACTTTATCAACTGCTATGTATTTGAATTTATGAGTAGGGAAATTTTTTATGGGTCTTGCTAGGGTTTTTCTTTTGTCACACCTAGAATTATTGTATCGGTGCTGATAAATTCTTTTTCCAAACTTGCCCTTTGTCTTTCCTATATAAAAACTTTGACAATCCTGGCAGGTAGTCATATATACTATACCAGCACTGCATCAGTAAAAGAAAGTTTAACAAGATCTCCAGTACCAATCTTCACTTCTACCCCTTCTAATATAAATCTACATTGAGGGCGTTTTTATTGCAAAAAATATATATATATATATATATATATGTGTGTGTGTGTGTGTATTGTTTTTATTATTAGGGTTTTTTTGTTTAGGTCACTAGTTCTCAGTGTTCATTAGCTTGGATATGTGAGCACTTGCCATGTCATTTGGTCTTTTTGAAGGTTTTGTGTCTCATAGCTGCTCCCCTGACCTTTGCCTGTGCCCCAACTACTTGTGTATTGCATCTAACTCCATTAGTTGTATTATTTTTTTTTCATTCTAGGTGGTACCTGCTTCAAATAACTCACAATCCTGTGGAGGAGGCTAGATATTCTAACCTGGGTGTTGGTGTGATGATATAGGCTGCAGGGGGTGTATCCTTTTTGATGATAGTGTGATGGTAGGAGGTACTGCCAGCACAGCTAGCTGGAATTTTGTAAATAATTGTATGTCATTTGTGAATATCAAACTGATTTATAGGTTCATAGGTAGGTACTAGGCTATCGGCCCAAGAGCCTGTGTAAGCCTAGCCAACAAGGTTCCCTGGCTTACGCCACCCAAGAAAGTTATTTTCCTGTGCCACTGTTGAACAGAGACACAGAAGTGATCCCCGGGGTGTATTTCCTATCCACTCATCGAGATTTTTCTTGAAGAGTGCTAATGAAGAACTTTGCTTGACATAGATGGGTAGCCTGTTCCAGAGTATGTGAAGTCTCTGGGACAGGAATCTGTCCCTCCAGCATGTCCTGTTTATTGTGGTGACAAGGTTTCGGTCCCTAGAGCGTGTAGCTCAGAGAGATTGGGATTTCTCTAGGTGTAACATGTCCAACAGCTCTGGGTTTGACATAGCTTTATATGTTGGGCAGAGATCACTTCGGAGTAGGTGATATGCTACGGAGTCAAGCTGGAGTTTTTTGAGGCGGTCAGTGTAGGGCATTTGTTTGAGGCCAGTAATCCTCTTTGTGAGGTACTTCTGTGGCCTGAGTGCCGAGTAGAGGGGAACAATGACCTCTTTTTTTCCTGGATGAGAACCATTTTTTGATGAGGTGTGCCACGTAGAAGGACTTCCTGACTACTGTAGCTATGTGACTATCACAGGAGAGACTACTGTCCACCTGGGTCCCAAGGTCTCTTATCACACATTCGGTGTTAAGTAGATTGCTGCCTATGTGGTAGTTCATGGGTACAGAGTTTTTACCAAAGGGGTTGACGCTGCACTTTTTGGCATTGAGCATGATGCCATGGATTTGACACCAGGCATCTGTCTCAGCGAGGCCCTTCCGTAGGATGTCCACATCATTTGGGGACTTGACTATGGCTCCTAGTTTGCAGTCATCTGCTAACTTTGTTAGCCAGAGGCCTTCTGTGTTAGCCTGTACTTCAGAGAAGTAGGTACCAAACAGGAGAGGTCCCAGTACAGAACACTGTGGTACTCCACTTGTCACTGCTTTGAGGTCAGATTTGGAGTCTGCAACTTTTACAGTGTGGGTTCTGTCAGTGAGCCAGTTGGCAACCCATCTTGTGATGTAGGGATTTATACCTAGTTTAGTGAGTAGCTATAATTCCAGAATGGGGGATGGTGTTGAAAGCCTTGATGAGGTCAAGATAGGCTGTGTGTACCACCTTACCCTCATCTACAGCTTTGGTGACTGCCTCAAAGAAGTCAATTAGGTTCAGGAGGCATGATCTGCCTTTCACAAACCTGAACTGGGTGGGATCCGGAGTTTGGAGGTTACTAATGCCTTTGTTTATGAGTTCCATGATGATACATTCCATGGCCTTGCAGACCAGGCTCGTCAGGCTAATAGGTCGATAGTTCCCGGGATCAGTGGTGGCTCCCCCTTTGTGGAGTGGGATAACTGTTACTGTGTGCCATTCAGTGGGCACAAAGCCTGATGTGAGGCTATTATTGAACATGGTGCTTAAGTGAGGAGCCAGTTTGTTGTGATGTTCGTGTAAAACGCAGCCTGGGATGTTGTCCGGTCCCATGGATGCTTTGTTTTTGGCTTTAGAGAGTGCAGCTTTTACTTGTGTAGTTGTGATTACAGGGACTCTGCATTCTTCTTGTATAGATATGGGCCCTTTAGGGGGTGAGAGGGGGGGTAAAGTTAGCACTGAACCTATCTGCCAGGATGTTGGCAATATAAGTTGGTTCTGTAATTTTCTTGCCTTTGTGCTGTAACTCAGAGCAGATCTGGGTGTTGCCATCAAGATTCTTGACATAGCTATAGAATGCTTTGTGGTTGTCCTTGGAATTAGTGGCGATTTTGTTTTCGTAACTAGCTTTGGAGGATCTTATAATGGATCTCAGCTTCTTACTGTGGCTGACCAGGGAGATCCTCCACTCATGGGATTTTACTCTCTTTTGCAACAGTTTCTTCCTTCTGTTGTACAGTTTGTTTATGGCAGTGGACCACCAGATTGGCTTCCTTTTTTTGGAGGATAGCATCTTGGTTCTGTTTGGGATAGCATGATCCATGCACTCGTGTAAGTGCTTATAGAGTGCATTTGAGTAGGATTCAGCAGTTGTGACTGTATTGTCCATCTGCATGGGTGTCAAGTTCACCACATCTGTCTTAAGAAGCATGAAGTTGGCTGTGGAGAAGTTTTTTACTGTGGTTTCCTTAAATGGGGGGTGGGGGGTGGGGGCGGGATGTGGATATCAAGGTTGATTAGCTTATGGTCGGATCGGACCAACGAGGAGTTGACTTCAGATGTGGAACACCAGTCACTCATGTTGGTAATGACTAGGTCTAGGACATTGTTCCCCCTGGTGGGGGTGTGGATAAGTTGATCCAGGGCATTGGAGTTTATGAATTCCAGAAATCGCTGAGCTAAGGAGTTGTTGCACGTTGGTACAAGATGCTTGTGTTACAAATGTATTAGAACTGTATGTCATGTGTATATCAAACTGATTTGTACAGATGTTTGTGTTGAAAAGATATTTGTAAAGTTCTTGTGTTTGAATTGCATCCACAGTGTGGGGTACTGGAGGGAACAGAAATGTACATGCACTATTGTAACTGTTTAAATACATATGTTTTAACAGAGGAAACTGGAAGGTTAACCTTAGTCCAACAAACTTTAAAATATATCTGAAATTAAATCACTTTACAGGCTAGGCCTTAAAGGTGCTGTCTCACAGGTTTCAGTGCAGCCAGAGAGACAAAGTCTGTACCAGGAAGTTTTCTGTATTGTCTTTGGGAATAACTAATTACTATTCTGGAAGTGTGGAGGCATGAAATTGTTTTATGATGTCCAGCACCTGCCACAGATCTGAGCAAAAGCCCTTGTGTGTGTATTTTTACAGGTATGTGCTAATCCTACCAGCTTCCAGCAATGAAGGTTTGCATGGGAAATTGAAGTCAGATGACCAGAAGTGATGTCATTCTGCAAGCTATCCCAGAAGTAATATTTTAGATATTATTTTGAGAAGTCTCTTAGTGAGACTGAGCATTCTGAATTCTGTCTTAAGTCTGACAACAAAAAGGACCATTCACCACATCATCTACCTTACTCTATTAAGTAAGTAGAGAATAGTATAACTCTCTTAGATTCAGTCAGGAATGTAGTTGAGCCTAGATTAGATATTGTTTTTCTTTGTCTGAGCATATCCTTCAGTGTTATTTTAAATATTTTCTGTGATTTGAACTCTGATGTCACTTTAAATATATATTTGGTATTTTCTTGTTATTTTATTATTATTAAATATATTTAAACCTTTCATTGTGACTGATCTTTGTAGAGATATTTAAGTTTTGAGAGCATTTGCATATTTATTTGGTGACACTGTGTGCGCCACTCCTAACAGCCTTGCTTTTGGTCAAACTACCATTTGTATTAATATAAATTTCACTCCTTATATTGGATATCCTTGGAAAAGCCTTAAAATAGCTGCGAGGGGTGCCTGGTGCCATTCATAACTACCTTATAGTCTGGGCAGAAGGGGGCATAGCTAGTAAACGTGTGCCAGCCTTTCCCAGGTGTGTGTATGTACATATCTCAAAGACTGTATTTGTCATCTACTTGGGTGGGGACACAAAGCACTGATTGAACAGAGAGGGTGCTGGAGGTCTTGGCTTGGACAATCAGCTGAGGTCTCAACTCTATAGCTGTGCCAGTGGGGAGTCTTGATGGGGATCTGGAGAAAGAGAGAGAAACCACCCCTGGACTGACTGTTTCCCATGTGCTCTTAAGGGAAATTGTGCTTGAATGTGCTTGATGCAGAGAGCTGCATCTGGGGATACTGTGTTTGTCCCTGTTATCCTCCCAGTGAACGCCCCCGCTGGTGCCAGTGGTGAGGATTGAGGCACCCTGTTTGCTGTCGCAGAGGTGCTAGGGTGTCACAGATAGCAAGTCTTGTAAATCTTGTTTTGAAAAGTTCTTACTGTCACTTTTCTTAGGGTGTCACAGAAAATGGTCTTTGGAGACCAGTTCACTTACCCAGTTAATAAAAATCATATATATAAATAAATAAAAGTATGCATGCATGCATACATACATAAATGAGCCTTCGGGAGACAATTAAACAAGCATGTTGAAGAATAAGCGAAAGAAGTACTCCAGTGTGGAGTCCCGGTAAAGAAAGACTTATATTGTGAATAGTCTTACATCTACTTTTTCTTGGGAGTTTCATACCTGGAATCCTCCTCTGTTATCTTTCATTTACATATAATTAGACAGCAGGTGTGCTGGATCAAGATTCAGAATTTCATATGCTCTGAGCTTTCCTAGATGTTCGTCATATTGTTCACTGCTGCAGTAGCTTTAGCTATCTGGTTATTTCCTTCCAAGGATATAATAGGCTGCCAGCTTACAAAGCTTCAGGGTACCTCCCATGTGCTGAAACTGTCAGTTAGCTTGAGTGGAGATGACTAAAAGATAAGTCCCTCAGAGCTTTAGTGTTGATGAAGGGTACTCTTCTTCAAGTACTGACAGTTTGTACTGCTACTTTGCTGGGCAGATAAGTTCCCTTTGGAGAAAAACATTTCCAGTTAATAATTTACTTATTTATACTTTCCTATTCAGGAAAATAATTCTGAATATAGGTTTTTGTGTTTTAATGGAGTGTCATGACAATTACCTCTTGTACACTGACAACCTTCTACAAATAACTAATGCTAGTACAGAGTTCAAGAGATGTATCTACACCAAGAATCTTGACTCCATGATCTCTCACACTCGAAACAGCAAAACTGAAGAGGTTGTCAAACTACCCACCACTACTCATGCATATAGTACAAATCAAACACAAAAATCAACATACGTGGAGGTTATCTCAAAAAAATTATCAAAACACCAGAGACCTCCAAAATACAAGAGTGCTACAACTAACACAGTTCCCACAGCACCCGTGACACACAGTAACACCAGTGTCTCATCTACCAAACCCTTAAGGTGTAACACTCAAAAAAACTAATTTTGTTGTCATTTGGGACTCCATAGTTAGACACACGGATGTGCCACTATCCATGTTGGATAAGGAGAAAGTCACGGTCAGCTGCCTGTCCAGTGCCAGGATTAGTCAGATCATGCATGCATTCAGGTCTCTTGTAACAAGTACTATTACGACATGTCATAGTTCATGTTGCAGTGAACAACCTGAGACGTACCTCACTGGACTATATGAAGAGAGAAATGATTGAGCTCTCTGAGTATGTGTCCCAGGCAGGTATGCCCCTAGCCTTGAACAGTATACTACCCTCATCTAGAATGATGCCATGGTATAAACAAAAAATGATTGATTTCAGTAATTGGCTTAGTTTTTGGTGTCATTCAAAGGGGATCCAGTTTCTGTTACCCTGGAAAGCCATGACTGAGAAACCTCTCTGCTTTGCCAGAGACTTTTTTCACCCGGCACCAGTAGGCTTTCAGTTGCTGGCAAAGGCTCTTGCCTCCCCTGTAGTGCCTTTTTAGGCAAGTTCTCGAAAACCAAGTTACCAATGTGAAGTTTGCCAGTTATAACAAAATAAGGGTCATGTTGCTAAACAAAAGGAGCTTAAACCAAAAACTGCACACCCTGGACTCAGTTCTATCACTGGAAGATGTAGATGTACGTGCAGTCATAGAAACCTGGTTCAAGGCCTGAGAGAGTACCCTAGCCTTGCAAGGCTACAATGCCTTCCACACCTTCAGACCGCAAAATTAACATGTGAGTACCAAAGGAGGCAGTATATCTATCTGTGTTAGAGATAAATTCACCTCCTGTGTAGTTAGACTGGACGACTCCATGGAGCTACTTCAAGTTCAGATTACTGAGAGTAAGACCCCAATTCAAATCATAGCCAGTTGTAAATCCCCCTCCATGAGTCATGACACACATGAAGCCTACTTGACCAAATTGGAGTCAGTCTGAATACTCCTGAACACTCTGGTTATAGGGGATTTCAATTATCCCACCATCAACTGGGAAACTTATGCTAGCCCAAACTCTCTAGCACAAAAGTTCCTTGACTGTTAACTCAAATGCCCTGGAACAAATTGTTCATACCTCGGCAAGAGGAACAAACATACTAGATGTGGTCCTCACTAACATAACAAACAGATGCACTGTTGCAACTCTAGGACCCTCAATAGTGAAATCTGACCATGAGTCAGTCACCTTCGAGCTGGTACTAACACCAGAATTTACAAAGGGTGAAATTAGACTAAAAAACTTCACTAAGGCAAACTATATCCTCCTAGGTGAAGGTATAAATGCATTCCAAGCGCCCAACTCCCAGCTGGAAGTGGCAAATACACTGAAGCTTACACTAAAGCCCTGTGCAAATCACTTGCATAAATGTGTAGACTCGGCTGCACCAGGAAGAATCAAAGCCAGAGCCCCAAGTAAAAACAAGCTGCCATGGTGGACGTCCAGCATCAACAAACTTTACAATAAATGCAAAAAAGTTGCTGTTGAAGAAACAGCGAGGCCCCAACAATGGAAAAGCACGTCAAATCCTCCAAGGGCTTTTGCAGCTACATGCGTAGCCTAAAACGTAGGACCCAAGCATGTGCAGAACTAGAGACCAACGGTGTCACACACACTGACACCAGAGAGATAAAAAACCTGCTAGTGGATAGGTTTGGCAAAAATTTCACTCCCTTTTCCCCTCTAAGCATATCACAAACTTTGCCCCAAACTCCCCACCCCCACCCTTCATAGCTGAAGAGCAGGTCATTAAAGCCTTGTCCAAGGCAAAAAAACACAGCCTCTATGGGATAAAATGGCATCCCAGGTTGTCTACTAAACAGGCTAAAACATGAAGATTTGATAGTCTGAAGGGATATTGTTTTTGCCAAAGAGAATGATGATACATTTCTCTGCATTCAGTTTGAGACCGTGACTAAGACACCAGTTACTGGTATGCATAAGACCTTACTGGGGTGTACTGATATCATTTGGGGATTCAATACCTGCACCCAGTTTGCAGTCATCCACAACCCTTTAGTTATGGCCTGAACTTCTTGAAAGTTTATACCCTTTTCAATCATAGCCTAACCACAAGCTTTATTCCTGCATAATGGAGAAATAGCAACAGTTATTTCCCTCCACGAAGGTGGCCTAGCAACAGACCTGGGGAAGTACAGATCCCTAAGCCTGACCTGCCTCATCTGTAAGGCCAAGGAACGTATCATTATGGTCCTCATAAATAAAGACATAGGCGTCCTCCAAACCCTGGATCCAACCCAATTCAGCTTCATCAAGGGCAAATCCTATCTGTTATATCTGGTGGATTTCTTTGACAATGTGACTTAAGGCCGTTGAGGGCAAATCTGTGCACACAGTATACCTCGACTTGGTAAAGGCTTTCAACACAATCCCACACTCAGGCATTACCAATAAACTTAGCAAACTGAATGTAAACCCCTTTGTTGTAAGATGGGTTGCCAACTAGCTCACAAACCGGACACAGTATCAAAGTGGGTGAGTCCACATCAACCAGCAGACCTGTAACCAGCAGGGTGCCAAAGGTGTCAGTGCTGGGCCTCCTACTGTTTGGTATACACTTCCTAGAATTTCAGGCCAAAACTGAAGGGTTGTGGATGACTGCAAACTGGGTGCAGTTATTGAATCCCCAATTGATGTTGATATACTCCAGGAGGGTCTTATGCATGCCAGCAACTGGTGTCCCGTTGAAAAAAGGCACCATTGAACATGGAACATATTGTTGGTCCCATGGTTGGTCCTTCTTCCAGCCACAAAAAAAAGTTAAACAAAAAGCCTTTGCCGCCATAGCAAGTTATCACTTTGCCTAAGCCGCAGGTGGGTGACTCTGCTGTGGCTATTTGTTCTACCTCAGACCACTCATCATTTCTCCCTTAATCCCTCTGGTGTAGCACATGAAACCACTATGGACTGGGAATTAGCCATGTCCGCTGTGGCTGTTGGGGTCCCCCTCAGAGGGCAAGGGAATGCCAGTCTTGTCAGCCCTGGGAGAGGGAACAGGGACGGCTTCCCTGTCCTGTCAGAATGTTGTGCCCATCCCTAAGGAAGCTTCTTCTGCCACTAATAACACTGCTCGTCCCACTTTTCCTGTGAAAAAGAAGCAGAAAACTAATCATCTTTCTACTCCTGCTCAAATTTCCTTAGACAGGAGTAGTTTACTAAATCCTACTCAGGGTTTAATTCAGGCCATTGATGCTTCTTGAAAGGTAGTTTTTGGTAAAAGAAAGAGGGATACTTCCTTTGTTAAAGAGATTCAAGATTCTTAATCTGGACAGGAGGATGAAGGGACAGATAGAGTTTTCTCCTCAGATTTATGATTCAGACTCCGAGAAGAGCTCAGTTTCTGATTCTTCCTGTGGCGTTTTTTTTTTTCTCTGAAACTATTTTTAAAATGCCCCAGTGTTTTCAGTGGGAGAACACTGGGGTTTCTCAGTCTCTCAGAAACTACTGTGAGCTGTTACAGAAGGCATTTCCAGAACCTGCACCCATTCCTCCAATTTTGTCTGCTTTGGAGGATGTGTGTGTTATTGCCAGCAATTTTTCTGACAGTCAGCCAGCTGCCCCTAAAAGGCAGATAGGATGTATAAATTGACTCAGTCTTTAAAGTTTTTATACACTCTTCCCAAACCTTATCCAGAAGCTATAGCTTTTGTTAATCCTACTGCTACTAAACATTTAGTAAATTCCAATCGTACTCTTTCTGATAAGGATGGGAAGATTATTGATAAGTATGGGGAAAAAAGTAAATGGCTCTGCATCTGGTTTTCAGAATTTTGAATGGTCAGATTCATATGTTAAGGTATGTCCTGACTGTGAAAATATGAGGAATGTTTTGTCTGCAGTCTTTTCTTATCTGGAAAAATCTAATTTAAGTAATATAGATCTTCTGTTGTTCAAGTCACTACCCATTGTATACAGTGTGTGTATGACTCTGTTTATACTTCTTCAAGCGCTATGGTCACTGGCACTCTTTTGAGGAGGTTTGCATGGCTGCGTTCTCAGTATCTCCCAGATGATGTTAAAAGTAAGATTTAAAATGTTTCTTTGAATAAAGATTTAGATTTTGGCCCCTGTGCTTCAGAGGTGATCAGAAAGTGTCATGAAAGGGGTAAGCTAATACAAAGAATCCATTAAGATTTTTCCAAGGGATTCTCTAACTCATCATCCAGTTTTGGTAAGAAACAAAATTAACAGTCTCAACAAAATGCAAGTAACTAATGCTAGAGGAAATGGCAAGGAGCTTCCAAGAACATTCTGGAAACTCATACGTCAAGGATAGTTCAGTAAGTGAGAATGACTATATATGAGATTTTGTCACACACACACCTTTGCATCTCTTTCATTTGCAGAAAGTCTGAATCTCCACTTTCCTCTGGCAGCTGATAGTTTCAGACAAGTGGGTTTTGAACATCATTCATCAAGGTTACAGATGGCAATGGGAGGAAATTCTTCCTTTCCAAGGGGTAAATCCTCATCCTTGAGGCTAGACTTTTATTCCACATCTCCATCACATGCTGTCCCAGGGAGTGACAGAACCAGTGCCCGCTTTACATGTCAGAAAAGGGTTTTATTCAATGATATTTTTAGTTCCAAAGAAAGAAAATGCTTGGAGACCAGTTCTAGATCTTTCTTTCATAAACTTGTTTGCAATGCTGCCCAAATTCAAAATAATGCCACTTCACAACCTGTAGCCTCATCTTTCTCATTCAAGTTTGTTGGTAACACTAGATTTAAAATATGCTTTTCATCACTACTCATCCAGAGTTCAGGCATTTCTTAAGGTTTTGTGTGCCTGGATTACATTATCAATTCTCTGCATTACCCTTTGGACTATCCACAGCACCAAAAGTATTATCAAAGTATCTAGCTTCAGTAATAATGCATTGCAGGCTACAGGGTGTATGCATTATTTCCATATTTGGCAATGTGCTCATCTTTGCAGAATCTTTTTTAAAGTGCCAGGAATGTCTCACTCTCTGATGATAGATCTGACACTCTGGGATTCCAAGAGAACATAGAAAAGTCTTCTAACATGATTGTATTTCTGGAATGTCAGCTAGACACCACAGTTCAAAGAGCTTTTCTTCCACAAGAAAAAAATAGAACTGTATCTAGATCTGTGTTTAGGGTTTTCCTCTCTGACTTTGGTCACTGCAAGAGGAATACTCTGGATGTCATGGCTTCTGTTATTCTCATGATACCACTGAGAAGACTCCACATGAGAAATATACAGTGGTATCTGAAGTCTCTTTGGTCCCTGCACTAACACCCTTCGTCTTTTCAAATCCCAGTTATGAGGTTTGTCTGCAAAAGCATTTGCTGGAGACAAGAGAGATCCATACATCCTGTTCACCCATTCTCTCTGCATGTTCCAAAGTAGTCCGTCACCACAGACACCTCAGACTTTGCTTGAACAGCAGCTTCAGGAGGGATAAAATACAATGTTTGTGGGACATCAAGAACAGATACAAGCATATAAATATATGTTTGACCTGATCATTTTTATAAACTCTCTGAATCATCTTTGGTCCCCAGAATGACTTAAAGTTGCTACAGACAATACCACAGTCATATAGTACGTCAACAAGCAAGGGGGAACCAGATCATACTCCCTATGCAGGCTAGCCATGTTAACTTGGGATGTAGCTTCACAGCACAGTCTCATTCTGAGGCATCCTACATTCCATCAGAGCAAAACTGTGTGGCAGACAACTGAGCAGGACAAGGGCAGACCCTCACAAATGGAGACTAGATTGGAGGTCTTCCAAGACTTGATCCATCTGTGGGGAGTTCCTCAAGTAGACCTCTCTGCCTCTTCTCGGAACAATCAACTGTCAATATTCTTCTCCAGGACCCCATGCAAGAAAGCCTGGAAGACAGATGCCTTTTCTTTTCTTTGGACAGGAATGGTCCTGTATGCTTTTCTACCCTTTCTAGTAATACCCCAGGTAATTCTGAAAATTTAGAAGGAGTCCCTCAAGATTGTTGTGGTGTCACCCTTCTGATCCAGACAACCATGGTTCTCCCTTCATTTGGAAATGGTCGGAGGTGATTACCACAAGCTTCCTCACAGACTGGATCTACTCACACAAGAACAAGGTTGTTTGATACATCCCATCAACAATTGGCTTCAGTTGACTACCTGGATGATAGGATCTTAATTCCTTTTAGGTACCTCTTTAATGTAGTCTCACGTCAAAATGTTTTTGAAAAATGTTTTGCACAAGAGGCTTCCAAGAAAACTGGCAGCCCATGCTTGGATTCTTAATTTTGTGTTAGAGAAGCTAGCACATGCTCCATTTGAACCAACTAATCTAGCTGACTTGAGATTCTTAACATGGAAAACAGTTTTGCTGATTGCTCTGACCTCTGCAATAAGATCATCTGAGTTGGAAGCTCTTATGGTGAGTCAACCCTATCTCATTTTCCACAGGGACAGGGTTTCTTCGGAAAGTAACCCTTTTTTTTGCCTAAAGTGGTATCCGAGTTTATTTTAAGCCAAACTATACATCTCCCCATTTTCTTCCCTGAACGCAGAAATGAGGGAGAAAGGATGTTCCATATTTCTGATGTCCACAGACAACTCCGCTACTATCTTACAAAGACATGCATCTGGAGCATTTCTCCCTGGGCCTCCGCTGAAAATTGGCTTTGTTCCAAGTTGGACTTTCCCGGTTAGCAAATGTTAAATAAATAAAATAAATAAATCTTGACAGAACTAAATCTTTTAGATTCTCGTATCACTTTTTCGTTTCTTGTGAAGGTAAGAAGGGACAACCTGTGTCAAAACAGACTATTTCCAAATGGTTTTCTGAGGCTATTACCTTTTGTTTTGCTCATTACAACAAAATATTCCCGGTAGGGTCAAGGCTCAGTCTGTCAGGGCCTTGCCTTCCTCAATGGCTTTTTGAAAAGGGTTGGATTCTAGCACAAAGCAGTATAAGCTTGATTCCTTTTCTAGGTCTAGATCAGATTTGGAATGACTATTCTTCAGGCGCCCCTGGACTCTTTTCCTTCCACTTACCAAATGTAGTAAACTGTGTTAACTACCATATAGTTAAGGGTACTGCAGCAGTGATTGGTATGATGAACATAGTACAACTGTGTAAGTAAAGTTACCATAGCAGTAGATGTTTGAATGATCACTGCTGTAGTAGCCTCCCCCTCCCTCCCTCCATCCCCTTGTTTTTATGGTATGTTATTTATGCCAGGGTGTGGTTATTTATTTTTTGTTCTTCCTGGCATTGTGCTTTCAGTGCTTAGCCTCCCTTTTTGTGTTAGCAGGAAACCTCTGAAGGGCTTGGCACCCAGTCTTGTCTCTTACTCAGCTCCACTTGATCTGCCTGATAGTTTGGGAATGTTGAATGTGCACTAAAGCTGGCCAGCTGTTACATTCTTCTATATTATAACCATATCACCAAGGTTATTGCAACAGTGATTATTTGAGCACCTACTATTACGGAAAGTTTACTTATTCAGCTATGCTTTCTATCATAGTACTCTTTAAGCCTCACATTCTGATTCCATCCTTCTTTCCAAGGCCATTTTTTTTTTCATTTGAAGATGGATGATCTACCTTTTTCTTTGCAGGTTTTTTTTTACTCCCAGCATCAGGATGACTGTCACCTGGCACTATCTGATATTTTCCTCCAGAATTGTAATGCACAGCACTAGAGTAGTTGTGTCTCAATCCGTTTCACTCAAATGGCTCACTGTTGTGCTTTCCACATTATTTACTAAATAAGTCTGACTCTGAGGGATATTTGCAAACCCTTCTGCCACTGACCCATACATCAACTGTAAGGTAACCATTTTCAAGTGTCATTTTTACTGCTACAGTATGAGAAATAATTGCATTAGCTAATTTTTTGTTGTTAGTCTTAGTACATCATTCTGTGTAATATTTGTGTCAGGAGCACAGCTGTATTGAGGGATGCACTGAACAAATTTGTTGCTGAGCATCAGGTCCTGTGTTAAGGTCTGAAGTCTGCATCTTAAAGTTATTTGTTTTGTATTAATTAGTTAGTTAATCTGGTGGGTAAAGTAGTCTGACGACCCTTTTCAATTAAGACTTGGTCCCAACAGCAAAACAAGTTCAAACAACATCTAAGGTAGACTATGGTGCTAGTATAAAACTGGTACAGCCATGCTAACAGTAATACAAACAACTCATGAGTTTAAATTAGTACAAAGTTAACACTGATATAAAGAAGGTTAGCAAGTAAAACATTAAAAAATATGAATAACGAAATAGAGTATGTACAAAAGAAAGTATTTTACAGTCATGCAACATTTGAAATGATTTACAGTCTTGCAGCATATCATCTGTGCATGATAGAAGGATAGTTGTTTAAATTGATAGCTTGAAGAATAAAGTGTCTGGCATATCCACCTTCACTGGTTTATCAGTAGCAGTTTGATATATTTTTAGTGGAGATTAACTTGCTCACATATTCCTGTTAAGTTACTGAAGTTTCATATTTCTGGTAGGTGGGGCGAGCTGAGAAAAAGCATTTTTACCAATGGATAGATGAAGTGGAAGTCTGATAATCTGTAACTATAATGGTTCCCCAAGAAGAACAATGAAAAGCACAAGTGACTAGCTTATTATAAAGAGGGAGCAGCAAGGGATAATATATGCAGCATAAACAGGCAGCCTGCTGGCCTTTTGTGTAGTTGTGCAGTGATGTTCATTTCTGAACATAGATGAGTAAACCTGGTATTTTTAGTTGTTTGCAAAGTGGAGGTGTTGAGAGTGAGAAAGAATAGGGTGACCATATTCCAGTCTTGGAATTAAGACATTTAATGTAAAATATAATAGCACTTCTTGCCTCTGGAGTTGAGGTTGGAAAATCTGTGGGCAGTTTTAGTTGTTGTAGTACTTTGTGATTCTGATTCTGCATGAGTGTGGGAAGGGAGAGTTTCATCAAAAAGGATGCCTAGATGCCATTGCTGTTTAACTGTAGGGGGCAGTGTGCCCAAGGTGTTTGTGATAACCAGAGGGGGTGGCATTGTGGAATGTTTTTACAGCAGTACAGGGTTTGTGATATGGAAGGGGTGACATTGTGGACTTTTTTAGCAGTACAAAGTAGCACGACTTTAAACTTCTGGATGTCAGTACTTATTCTGTATGTTGTGAGCCATTTCCAGAGTAAAGAGAAGTCTGCTTGAACCGATTTGTTATAGAGAACAGATTTTTTTCTAGGAGGGATCTTTGACATAGCATATTTAAGCGGCAGGAAACACACTGAGCTTACCCCATGCAGAAACACTGAAATACTGGCCTTTATTTCAGCTTTTGTTTCTTGAAATTACAGTTGATGTGATTTACAGTGGGTAGTATGTAGGATTTTAAATATACAAGGTTAGACAGTAATTAGGATTTGACAAGAGGTCCATTATTGTTCTGTGAAGAGGTGGACTAGATCCCTATCTTCTTTTAAAATATATACAAATGATAATTTGTTGGCAGTTTTCTCATTTTCAGTTGATGTTATGTGCAACATATTTTTCTTGCCGATAGCTTCCTGAACAAGGAAGGCAGCTCTCGCTTCTATTAAGTCTAAAAAGTTGTTGTTGTTGTCTTTCAACTTTTCCCGATTAGGGGTCGCCACAGCAGAACTCCGATCTGCTAATGATTGGCTTAAATGTTATATGTTAAAATTTGGGAACTCCCAGCTTGTTTCTTTATTTTCATTTTTAAGCCGATAGTCTGGCTGGGCAGAGCCTGTTTTTAGAGGACTACCAGGGACAAAAGCTCCACATATACAAAATAGTAGTATCAGTTATATTGTACACAATTCAGTTAGTAAAGGTTTAAACAGTTAAATAAATTATAATATTTTCAGCCTTCAATAATTAATAATTCAGTAATATGAAAAATAGCATTGTTGTGGATAGAAGTTCCATTTAGGCAAGACAGTAAGTACATTCTGTTACATTTAACCTCAGTGGGCTATGAATTTAGAATCGCTATATTTAGTTTGTGAGAGCTTTGCTGGGAGATGTGCCTCTCTGTGGCAAATATTTTGGTCTGGGGACATTTGAAAATCTTGGTTTTGATAAAGTAAGATTTCTTATTGGAACTGTTAAGTTTTAATAGAACATTGTGACAGTTTTCCTAGTGGTTGGGTATTTCTACCCTTAAGGTAAATCTTGCAGCAAAGAAAAGGACAGCCTACAAAAGAATGGGACATACATATTGTCAATAAATGTCAACTTTTTACAACTTGGGATTTAATAATCTAAATGTAGAATTTGCTGAGACTCCAGGAAAGAATAAAGGCAGACAGAGTACATTACTCCACCTCCACAAAAAAAAAAAAAAAGTTTCAATTTTCCTAACCTTTCACAGACATACTGGGGTTCGCACCTACAGTGGTTATTTTCACAAGATAAATGCAGTAATTATTTTCAAAGAAGTTTGCTTCAAGCTTTTGTATACAGCGCTGAGAAGAATGACCAGTTCCATTAAGCTTTTGGCATAGTGTAGCTTAAAAAAAGAGGATGATTTTGTAGTCTTTGATGAAAGTTATAAAGTAGGAGTTTGAAGCATTTCCTTTGGTGGAACAACACAAGATTTTATTTTATTTATTTTTCTTAACCAGAGTAGCGCACTGAACCCCATGGTCTATTTTCAGACTTAGCCTAAGACCACTATTTGGTTAAATGACTCGGTTAGAGTCACACAGTTAGGCAATGGAGGCTAAGAGAATCAAACCCTGGACACTGAATCATAAGAAACAGCTCATTAACAGCTCCTTAATCTTCTGCTACCACTGCCAGACATAGCAGCATGGAGCTTTTTTTTATGCAAAAGCTTACACTGCACATTGAAAATCGGAACGACTATGTTTGTACTATACTGTTGTACTGAGATTTGTTTAGCAGTGAATGAAACGTTTAGATTTTTTTGTTTCTATTTTATTAATTTGTTAACCAGTTATCCCTTTAGACCCAGGAACACTGTCTGATTACTCAGTCACACAGCAGGCAAATGGAAATGAAAGGAATCAAACACTGCACCCTTGCATACAGAAAACCACTCATAAATAGCATTTGTTCCTTAACTTAATTCTGTACAATGACTGCCGGACAGTTTGCCAGTTTGCAAAATTAAAAGTGGAACTTTGAAAATATAGTGCAGTAATGGACAATTTTATTGAGATTAAGATGAGTAGGAGTGGTAAAAATGATACTTGCTATATTTTATTGAAAATGCTGTATTAAAATGAAGCTCTAAAATATGCCTCCCCCTGTGCTGTGTTCTGTTCCATGTGCTGTGTATTAATGTAGTTGCATTAAAAATGTTCAGGGCTGGTGGCTATTACAGACATTTCAGAGAGTCACTTTGACTCTAGACTGAAATGTGACTGACTACCTCTGCCATCATCATGACCACTGCAGTACTGATCTTTTCTGGTAACCAGCTTTCCTTTACTGAACTAGATTTTATCTTCCAGACAGGAATAGTTGTGTTATCATAAGGAGACAAAATGATTTTACAAGTGTGGAATGTGGGGTATATTGGACAGTGAGAAATGAATTATAAGGGAGTAGCAAAAATGAAGATAAAGCTTTCTGTCTTTATTACTAAACATCTCTTAGCTGCTTTTCAGAATGATGCCAGGTGTGGGGCTGTGGCAGGTAATTTCCTGTGTCATATTTGCACAAATGAATTTCTGTGTGAGAAGATGAGATCTGCTCACCTGGCCCCCTGCACAACAGAGAAATCCTTTGTTTATTCATTTTGTAGGCAGATTATCCCTAATGAATGTGGCTTCCTGGTAACAGATACAGGCGACAATGGCAAGGTGAGGACTGGGGAGAAACAGGGCAAATTCCCGTTTCATTCTTCACTTTTAAATAATGGCAGCATTCAAAGGTGTGTTGTAAATCAGAGAAGGAACGTAAAAAATGTCAGCCAGCATTGCA